>NW_027201244.1:0-12467 GCF_038502225.1 Cherax quadricarinatus
TTTTGACTCTACTGAGAGTGACACTGATGCCAGGATAACCAACAAAGAACGATCTGTGATTTAGTGTGAACAAAGTATCTCATAAAACACAATAATCACTTAATATAAGTGTGATCAGCTTCTTTAGTGATAAGATTGTGAACAATAAAGACAAATCTTGTGGAACATAGTGTACCAGTGTGTGTATTCCTAGACTATGGAAGACGTGGACATGCAAGGACACTTCAGCTTCTATCAAGTCACCAATACCTGTCGAAGGTGTGAAGAACACCATAACTCACGCTACAAGAGCAAGGTAGGTTATGAATTTCTTGTAGTACGGGGAACTGCGCAGTTCTTGGGTTGCAAGGAGTTTGTAATCAACCTATAGTCGTCAGTTAGGTGCGGACTTTTGAGTCCACACAAGTAAGTTTGTCAGCCATCAGTGAATGAAATATGCTGACATAACACCCCCTAGGGGTAATTTATAATCTTACAAATTATAAATCTTTACAGCCCGTTGAGAGATGACTTCGACAGCTTCTCAAGACCTCGTCTGCAGGGGCGGCTGTGCAGGCGATGAGTTGTCTTTCTAAGTTAAGTACAAACTCTTTAAACTTAACTGTTAATGCCATTTCTCAACTTAATTGGTCGTGCTCGAACCGGATAAAGGCCACACTGTGGTCCAAATATGTTGTACTACAGTGTACAAATAGCCTACGAACCAAGGTCCTTCGAAAAAATCTGTAAAACTAGTGTTTTACAATATAAATCAGTATAAATGAGTCCCTCCAGACTCAATCACAGAGAATGGGCAGCCAAAAGAAAACGGGCTCTCACCCAGCGTTCACCCAAAGAAAACGGGAGCTGGGTGACTCACCCAACAAGAAAACGGGGGATGGCACCCGGCATCTACTGCTCCACCTCTCAGAAACGCTGACTAAGACAACAACCCAACTGATGTTCAGTTTGTCTGAGTATATATACACATAGTGTTTATAATGTTATTGACAGAAATTAAGAGACAAGATTGTGTTAAAGTTTGTTTCTTATAGATCTACCTGTTATATTAAAGGAACTATATATAAAAGTGTAAGCTTTCAAATACATATTAACAGTGACATTTATATATGTGTAAGTAATATTCACATGTGATTTGCAGTTACAGTGACATTTATAGTGTATAGTGAATGAAGTGTATAATATCGTTATTTACGATTAATCATCGTGGTCAGGCTGACCCAGCAAACTCAAGCCATAAACACCAGCCACATGTACGGTGTACCCTTCATGGTCATTGACCCTGAGGTTAAGCTTAGTGGGTCAGTAGTGTCTGACTCGATTATTGCTGACTTAAGCATAACAAAAACTCAGCTGTTTATAGCAGTACAGTGTTTTATAAACACTCTAAGTGTGGTGCTAGAATTTTCAGTATACCATTAAAATGGCTTGTTTGAAAACTCAGTTTCAGTCTTTACAGACTAAGATTACACAATTAGAAAATCTAATTTCAGTCTGTATAGGATTAACTCAAGATACAAACATAGATTTTGATGATCTTGAGGTCAAATTTGAATTATTTACACAACATCTGAAAATAATTAATTCAGACTATACACATTATGAAAATAAATTTCTTGAATCAGATCCATCTGAGGATGAAATTATAAATGTTTTGGATACTTTTAGTAATCAACAATTAAGGTTGACAGGAGTACAGGCTATCTGCCGCAAAACTCTGTCACAGAGACCTACTGTAACTAGTGGTCAAACACCTGTTACACCTGTAACAACAAGTGTCCCATTACCAAGCTTACCTACATTCTCATTACCTATTTTCCAAGGTCATAATTATGAAGAATTCATTAGTGGTTTTCAATCCATAGTAAATTCACGAACTGACATAGATGAGATTGCTAAGTTCAATTACCTTAAATGTCTTGTGAAGGGAGAACCCTATGAACTGATTAAGTCATTTCCGGTGGTTAAAGGTAATTATCAAATAGCCTTACATGCCTTAGCAGACAATTACTTCGATGCTGACAAGGCTAGAGTTAGACATGCAGTCTTAATATCAAGCTTGAAGCCACCCAAACATTGTTTTTCAGACTTCCAGGCATTTAGAATCACATTAGACAATAGTCTGGGGGATTTCAACTTAAGGCACCTAAAATGGAGGAATATAGCAAATAATATTGTTGCAGTAATAACACCAGGAGGCAGCTCTGATGAAAACTCACACTCACATGAGCTTTTAAATCTCTGCACAAAATTCAATTTAAACCAGCAAATAATAGAGCCTACTAGACTGGAGAATACACTAGACCTCATTTTCACTAACAATGATGATCTGATAAGAAATGTCACCATATCAAAAACAATATACTCAGATCACAACATAATTGAGGTTCAGACATGTATGTGTGGAGCCCCAGACCGACATAATGAGACTAGTCACGAGGGAGCATTCACCAAATTCAACTTCAATAACAAAAACATAAAGTGGGACCAAGTAAACCAAGTCCTAACCGATATAAGCTGGGAAGATATACTAAGCAACACAGACCCCAACTTATGCCTAGAACAGATTAACTCGGTGGCACTCGATGTATGCACAAGGCTTATTCCTCTAAGAAAAAGGAGGAGCAGATGTAAAATAGAAAGAGACAGGCACTCCCTTTACAGGCGACGGAAAAGAATAACAGAGCGGCTAAAAGAGGTCAATATATCTGAAATGGGTAGGGAGACACTGGTCAGAGAAATAGCAAGCATCGAACTTAAGCTAAAAGAATCCTTCAGGAGTCAGGAATCGTGGGAAGAACTAAAAACCATAAATGAAATCGAAAGAAACCCAGAGTATTTCTTCTCCTATGCCAAATCAAAATCGAGAACAACGTCCAGTATTGGGCCCCTACTTAAACAAGATGGGTCCTACACAGATGACAGCAAGGAAATGAGTGAGCTACTCAAGTCCCAATATGACTCAGTTTTTAGCAAGCCGCTAACCAGACTGAGAGTCGAAGATCAAAATGAATTTTTTATGAGAGAGCCACAAAATTTGATTAACACAAGCCTATCCGATGTTATCCTGACGCCAAATGACTTCGAACAGGCGATAAATGACATGCCCATGCACTCTGCCCCAAGGCCAGACTCATGGAACTCTGTGTTCATCAAAAACTGCAAGAAGCCCCTATCACGAGCCTTTTCCATCCTATGGAGAGGGAGCATGGACACGGGGGTCGTCCCACAGTTACTAAAAACAACAGACATAGCCCCACTCCACAAAGGGGGCAGTAAAGCAACAGCAAAGAACTACAGACCAATAGCACCAACATCCCATATCACAAAAATCTTTGAATGGGTCCTAAGAAGCAAGATCACCACCCATCAAGAAACCCATCAGTTACACAACCCAGGGCAACATGGGTTTAGAACAGGTCGCTCCTGTCTGTCTCAACTATTGGATCACTACGACAAGGTCCTAAATGCACTAGAAGACAAAAAGAATGCAGATGTAATATATACAGACTTTGCAAAAGCCTTCGACAAGTGTGACCATGACGTAATAGTGCACAAAATGCGTGCTAAAGGAATAACAGGAAAAGTCGGCCGATGGATCTATAATTTCCTCACTAACAGAACACAGAGAGTAGTCGTCAACAGAGTAAAGTCCGAGGCAGCTATGGTGAAAAGCTCTGTTCCACAAGGCACAGTACTCACTCCCATCTTGTTCTTCATCCTCATATCCGACATAGACAAGGATGTCAGCCACAGCACCGTGTCTTCCTTTGCAGATGACACCCGAATCTGCATGACAGTGTCTTCCATTGCAGACACAGCAAGGCTCCAGGCGGACATCAACCAAATCTTTCAGTGGGCTGCAGAAAACAATATGAAGTTCAACGATGAGAAATTTCAATTACTCAGATATGGTAAACATGAGGAAATTAAATCTTCATCAGAGTACAAAACAAATTCTGGCCACAAAATAGAGCGAAACACCAACGTCAAAGACCTGGGAGTGATCATGTCGGAGGATCTCACCTTCAAGAACCATAACATTGTATCAATCGCATCTGCTAGAAAAATGACAGGATGGATAATGAGAACCTTCAAAACTAGGGAGGCCAAGCCCATGATGACACTCATCAGGACACTTGTTCTGTCTAGGCTGGAATATTGCTGCACACTAACAGCACCTTTCAAGGCAGGTGAAATTGCCGACCTAGAAAATGTACAGAGAACTTTCACGGCGTGCATAACGGAGATAAAACACCTCAATTACTGGGAGCGCTTGAGGTTCCTAAACCTGTATTCCCTGGAACGCAGGAGGGAGAGATACATGATTATTTACACCTGGAAAATCCTAGAGGGACTAGTACCGAACTTGCACACGAAAATCACTCACTACGAAAGCAAAAGACTTGGCAGACGATGCAGCATCCCCCCAATGAAAAGCAGGGGTGCCACTAGCACGTTAAAAGACCATACAATAAGTGTCAGGGGCCCGAGACTGTTCAACTGCCTCCCAGCATACATAAGGGGGATTACCAACAGACCCCTGGCAGTCTTCAAGCTGGCACTGGACAAGCACCTAAAGTCAGTTCCTGATCAGCCGGGCTGTGGCTCGTACGTTGGTTTGTGTGTAGCCAGCAGCAACAGCCTGGTTGATCAGGCTCTGATCCACCAGGAGGCCTGGTCACAGACCGGGCCGCGGGGGCGTTGACCCCCGGAACTCTCTCCAGATAAACTCCAGGTAAGACAATGTGATTGGTTTATCAGTGGTATTGTACAAGATAAGTTGTCACCATAAACTATTGAACGATTAAATATTATGTTCAATAAACGCTGTTTCACTTGTGAGGAAATTAGCAATGGTTTACAAACAATAGTTTCATGCATGCAAGCAACGAGACAAGATGAAAAATCCACAAATCCAGTGGATAATAAACCTTCAACTCAGTATAAAAAGAGTATACCTACTCCCACTAAACCACATAATGGGAAATCCCATATAGGCATTTATCAAGTTGTGAATACAACAGACAGTAAACAGACTGTCGCACATAAACGTACTCCAAAATGTGTACTTTGTGATGGAACACATTGGGCACAGTATTGTATTCAATACACATCAATGGAGGCACGTAAACAACGTGTTCATCAGCTGAAAAGATGCATCAAGTGTTTAGGTGAACACAAGGGAGGAAAATGCTCACTGAAGAAGTGTTTTAAATGCAAGGGTATGCATCATACAGCATTATGCCCAAATACTTTTGCTGAACAGCAGCAGACTTCCACAGAATTAGGAAGTCAACAAGCAACAGCATTAAATGTGAGAGATAAGTTTAAAGCAACTGCTCTCCCGATAGCTCGAGTTCAGTTATCTAATAAATTACACAAAACCAATGTGCTAACACTAATTGATCAAGGCTCACAAAGGTCCTTCATAAGAAGATCAGTGTTACAGAAACTGAATAAACAACCCTATGCCAAAATAAAGTTAGATATAGCTTTTTTTTTCCACAATTCTGGTAAACAGACACATGACCTAGCCAGAATCACTGTTGGTCTAGGAAACAGGAAAAAGACAGTAGAAGCTGTGGTAGTAGATAATTTGCCTAAGTCTGTGCAGATCCAGGGATTAAAAGAAACAGTTGCAGCACTGAAAGCAGCTAAGGTCAAGTTAGCCTGTCCTGACATACAGACGGACACAATTAGTCCAATTGATTTAATCACTGGAAGTGATTATCACTGTTTTGTGCAAAATATAGTAAGTAAACATGATGTTCACTTGCTGAAAACAGCAGGAGGCCACATGATATGTGGTCCCATTCCCTCTCAAAGTGGGAAAGAAGCTGATATTGATTCAGTGGAAAATGTACTAGTTACGAGAATAACCGCTGATCATGTACCACAGCAAAAATTATCATTACTGGAAGAAATGAATGAACCAGTTGATAAGTTGTGGGATTTAGATGCGATAGGTATTGATGTAAATAAACCGAGCCCACAAGAGTCTCAGACTTATAACCAATATTTGGGCACTGTCAAATATAAAGATGGACAGTATTGGGTTAGGTTACCATGGAAATTAAATCCACCACATCTACCTAGCAATTATCGCATGGCTTTTGGACAGATGAAAGCACAAATACATGAGCTCAGGAAGAATCCAGAGCTACTGACTGTCTATGATAATATCATACAAGAACAGTTGGACAATAAATTCATTGAGGAAGTAGTTGAAGACAGAAGCTCATTATCTCCCGCACCATGGAGTCAGAAAGGATTCTGAAACCACTCCACTACGTGTTGTATATAATTGCAGCGCACGTGCAAAGAAAGATGTAGCAAGTCTTAATGACTGTCTGATGACCGGACCCTCACTAACTGAGAAGCTTGGAGACGTGCTTATGAAATTTCGCACAAACCCATATGCCTACACGGCTGATATTTCCAAAGCTTTCTTAAGAGTAGGACTACAAGAAATAGATAGAGATTATACTCGATTCTTGTGGCCTGAAAATCCACATGATCCTCAAAGTCCTGTGAAAACTTATCGTTTCAAATCAGTATTATTTGGTGCAACATCCTCTCCATTCTTACTAGAAGCTACTCTAAATACACATTTGAAGAAATCTGAAAGTCCCTTCAAAGAAATCTTAAAGAAAAGTTTCTATGTGGACAATCTTCAAGGTACTGTGAATAAAGAGGAGGATTTGAAATCCTTATACAGAGAAGCTAACAAGGAGATGAAAGAAGCAAATATGCCTCTAAGGATTTGGAATACAAATTTAAAGCAATTAAGGGAACTTATCAAAGAAGATTTCCCTGAAGCTGAAATTCCTGATTGCAACAATATGCTGGGACTTAATTGGAACACACAGGAAGATACTTTGAGTCTAAAAAAGATAAACAATAAATCATGCAGTACACTCACTAAACGTAGTTTACTGTCAGAGGTATCACAATGTTTTGATCCTGTAGGACTCGTCTCACCAATTACCATAAAGGGTAAAATGCTTATGCAAGATGCATGGAAGCTCAAAATTGGATGGGATGAGAACTTGCCTCTAGAAATGAGTCAAGCATGGGATGAAATATCCAAGGAGTTTAAGCAACTTCATCAAATTAAATTTCCCAGACAAATAGGTCAAGAGGGAACAATTACACATTACATGTGTTCTGTGATGCGTCAACCAGAGGTTATGGCGCTGTAGCTTACATGAGTAATGCTGAAGGAAGTACACTAATTACTTCAAAGGCCAGGGTAGCACCCTTGAAGGTCAGAAAAGTACCACAATTGGAACTGACAGCACTCTATGTAGGTACAAAATTAGCTGTCTATCTCAACAAAGTACTTGATCATCTCGCTATTGAAAAAACCGTGATCTGGAGTGATAATGAAGCAGTTCTCCAGTGGTTAAGAAATAATAAGAGTAAGCTGGTCTATGTACAGAACAGAGTAGCAGAAATAAAAGAGATGCAGAGAGATTATCTCTTTCTCCACGTCTCTACCCAAGAGAATCCAGCTGACATGTTGTCACGTGGTGTCCCACTCAAGAAATTTGTGGATAATAAATTATGGCTCCACGGACCGAACTGGCTCTCTAATGAAAATAACTGGCCTCAGCAAAAAGCTCACATTATGCCAGAAGAAACAGTCTGCTTGAACACAACAGAAATAAGTTGTGTAAATACTGCAGACACAACAGAAATAGTCATTGATGGATCTAATTACTCATCTTTGGGTAAACTCTTAAGAGTTACAGCTCTTGTCCATAAATTCATTAAAGGAGTAAAACCTGATTATGAATATCTTGAACCCATTAAATACTGGGTGAAACTAATACAGAAAGATGTTTTCTCTACAGAATATAAATTTCTAGAAACACAAGATAAATCCCCAAAGAAACCTGTCATGATTAATTCTTTAGGACTTTATCTCGACTCAGAAAAGATTATAAGATGTCGAGGAAGAATTCAGAATTCTTCACTACCTAAAGAAGCCATACATCCAATATTGATCCCCAAGAATCATTGGCTAACAAAACTGATTGTGCAAAACGCCCACAGTAACGTGTTACATGGTGGGGTAGCTGACACACTTTGTCATATACGACAATCCTACTGGATACCTCAAGGTCGACAAAGCGTGAAAAAACAAATAAAGGACTGTATTACTTGTCGTCACTACGATATGCGAGTATGTCAGTATCCAGGTCCACCTCCATATCCCTCTGAAAGAGTTTGTCATATCACTCCATTTGAGGAGACAGGTGTAGATTACACTGGACCAATAATTTTAACCAAAACAGTTGACAAAGTTCCCATCAAGGTGTACATCTGTTTGTTCACTTGTGCTACAACTAGAGCAGTACATCTAGAAGTAGCCACTGACATGTCTGCTGAAACCTTTATCAAATCATTCAGAAGGTTTACAGCCAGAAGGGCATGTCCCAGACTGATGATTTCAGACAATGCAACGAACTTTGTTGCTGGCGCTGCTTATATAAGCAAGATCTTTGATCAACCAGAAGTACAACAGATGCTGAATCAACGCAGTTGTCGTTGGAGATACATTCCTCCTAAATCTCCATGGCACGGCGGATATTATGAAAGAATGATCGGCATTGTAAAACGTTGTTTAAGAAGACTCTTCATCGTCAAAGAATCGACTTAGAAGAATTCTGTACAGTTGTGACAGAAATAGAAAATAGAATCAACAACAGACCTCTAACTTATGTTACCGATGATCTAGACAATTTAGAAGTGTTAAGTCCATCTCATTTATTCCATGGCAGAAGGCTCAAACCTGTTCCTCCCATGAATGATTAAGAAATCATAGAGGAACCTTCTTATTTCGAACCTGAGCAACTCAGACATAAATTCAAACACCTTAATAAAGTGATTGAACGTTGGGAGAAAATTTGGCGAGAAGACTATCTCACCTCATTGAGAGAACACTTCTATGGAGCTGGTGTTCCTGAAGATCATAAGTCCTTAAGACCTGGTGACATAGTGATTATTGACAATGATGGTCCGAGGTCCCAATGGCCACTTGGAAAAATTGTGACCATATATCCTGATGCAAATGGAATCATCAGGACAGTTGATGTTTTGAGCAAAGGTGTAGTGAATAAGCGGACAATAAATAAACTAGTACCATTAGAATTACACAGTGTTGAAAACAAAATTAGTGATTCTCCAGAAACCACACAGACTAAAGCTGTTCAGAAAGGACATGCAGCAGTGGTGGCGAGTGAGAAAATCAAATTAATGTTAAGTGATGAATAGTTCACCTGCAGCGAACCTCCGCTGCCCCCCAGTGTGGAGAAATTTTCTCCAGGAGGGGGTATCAGCCCCCTTCAGCCCCTTCAGCCCCTTTCAGCCCTGAGGGGCCCAGCACTCTCAGAAGGGGCAAGCGTCTTGTTTACTGCTACCTGGAGTTTACCTGGAGAGAGTTCCGGGGGTCAATGCCCCCGCGGCCCGGTCTGTGACCAGGCCTCCTGGTGGATCAGAGCCTGATCAACCAGGCTGCTGCTGCTGGCTGCATGCAAACCAACGTACGAGCCACAGCCCGGCTGGTCAGGAACCGACTTTAGGTGCTTGTCCAGTGCCAGCTTGAAGACTGCCAGGGGTCTGTTGGTAATCCCCCTTATGTGTGCTGGGAGGCAGTTGAACAGTCTCGGGCCCCTGACACTTATTGTATGGTCTCTTAACGTGCTAGTGACACCCCTGCTTTTCATTGGGGGGATGTTGCATCGTCTGTCAAGTCTTTTGCTTTCGTAGTGAGTGATTTTCGTGTGCAAGTTCGGTACTAGTCCCTCTAGGATTTTCCAGGTGTATATAATCATGTATCTCTCCCTCCTGCGTTCCAGGGAATACAGGTTCAGGAACCTCTAGCGGTCCCAGTAATTGAGGTGTTTTATCTCCGTTATGCGTGCCATGAAGGTTCTCTGCACATTTTCTAGGTCAGCAACTTCACCTGCCTTGAAAGGTGCTGTTAGTGTGCAGCAATATTCTAACCTAGATAGAACAAGTGACCTGAAGAGTGTCATCATGGGCTTGGCCTCCCTAGTTTTGAAGGTTCTCATTATCCATCCTGTCATTTTTCTAGCAGATGCGATTGATACAATGTTATGGTCCTTGAAGGTGAGATCCTCCGACATGATCACTCCCAGGTCTTTGACGTTGGTGTTTCGCTCTATTTTGTGGCCAGAATTTGTTTTGTACTCTGATGAAGATTTAATTTCCTCGTGTTTACCATATCTGAGTAATTGAAATTTCTCATCGTTGAACTTCATATTCTTTCTGCAGCCCACTGAAAGATTCGGTTGATGTCCACCTGGAGCCTTGCAGTGTCTGCAATGGAAGACACTGTCATGCAGATTCGGGTGTCATCTGCAAAGGAAGACAAGGTGCTGTGGCTGACATCCTTGTCTATGTCGGATATGAGGATGAGGAACAAGATGGGAGCGAGTACTGTGCCTTGTGGAACAGAGCTTTTCACTGTAGCTGCCTCGGACTTTACTCTTTGACGACTACTCTCTGTGTTCTGTTAGTGAGGAAATTATAGATCCATCGACCGACTTTTCCTGTTATTCCTTTATCACGCATTTTGTGCGCTATTACGCCATGGTCACACTTGTCAAAGGCTTTTGCAAAGTCTGTATATATTACATCTGCATTCTTTTTGTCTTCTAGTGCATCTAGGACCTTGTCGTAGTGATCCAATAGTTGAGACAGTCAGGAGCGACCTGTTCTAAACCCATGTTGCCCTGGGTTGTGTAACTGATGGGTTTCTAGATGGGTGGTGATCTTGCTTCTTAGGAACCTTTCAAAGATTTTTATGATATGGGATGTTAGTGCTATCGGTCTGTAGTTCTTTGCTGTTGCTTTACTGCCCCCTTTGTGGAGTGGGGCTATGTCTGTTGTTTTTAGTAACTGTGGGACGACCCCCGTGTCCATGCTACCTCTCCATAGGATGGAAAAGGCTCGTGATAGGGGCTTCTTGCAGTTCTTGATGAACACGGAGTTCCATGAGTCTGGCCCTGGGGCAGAGTGCATGGGCATGTCATTTATCGCCTGTTCGAAGTCATTTGGCTCTCTCATAAAAAATTCATTTTGATCTTCGACTCTCAGTCTGGTTAGCGGCTTGCTAAAAACTGAGTCATATTGGGACTTGAGTAGCTCACTCATTTCCTTGCTGTCATCTGTGTAGGACCCATCTTGTTTAAGTAGGGGCCCAATACTGGATGTTGTTCTCGATTTTGATTTGGCATGTCTGAACATCAATTATGTTGTGATCTGAGTATATTGTTTTTGATATGGTGACATTTCTTATCAGATCATCATTGTTAGTGAAGATGAGGTCTAGTGTATTCTCCAGTCTAGTAGGCTCTATTATTTGCTGGTTTAAATTGAATTTTGTTCAGAGATTTAAAAGCTCGTGTGAGTGTGAGTTTTCATCAGAGCTGCCTCCTGGTGTTGTTACTGCAACAATATTATTTGCTATATTCCTCCATTTTAGGTGCCTTAAGTTGAAATCCCCCAGGAGCAAGATGTTGGGTGCAGGAGCTGGAAGATTTTCCAGACAGTGGTCAATTTTTAACAGCTGTTCCTGGAATTGCTGGAATGTTGCATCCGAAGGCTTGTAGACTACCACAATGACTAGGTTTTGGTTCTCGACCTTTACTGCTAAAACTTCCACTACATCATTTGAGGCATTTAGCAGTTCTTTGCAAACAAGTGACTCTGCAATGTACAGGCCAACCCTCCCCTTTTGCCTGTTCACTCTGTCACATCTATATAGGTTGTAACCTGGGATCCATATTTCGTTGTCCAAGTGATCCTTTATGTGGGTCTCAGTGAAAGCCACGGACATTGCCTTTGCCTCTGCAAGCAGTCCACGGATGAAAGGTATTTTGTTTTTTGTTGCTGGCTTTAGACCCTGTATATTTGCAAAGAAGAATGTCATCGGACTGGTGGTATTGTTGGTACTGGGGGGGGATTTTTTTTCCGGCATTAGTATCTGTATCTGTTGGTTTGGAGTGGAGGCCATCGACTGTGGTTCCACTCCAGGAATGACTGGATTTGGTGTACGATTTCTGCCATTTCCTGCCAGTTTTTTTTCCTTCCTGGCTACAGTGAGTAATTGATCACAGATGTCGTACAAGTATGTGATGTGGTCAAGTGACCGCTGCTCCTTGATGTGCAGTGTTGCAAAGTGTAGTTTAATAAGAGACAGTACATCACTTACTTTAGCAGGACAATTAAGGAAAATCCTGCTCCCTCTTTATTACCATAGTAAAGATAGTGGACATTGTTGTCTATGCTTAAGACAGCAAGATTCAAACATTCTGCTTTACTTCATCGAGGAAGTGGCAAGGAAGCAAAAGTATTATGTCAGCTTTTTTTTGTGCAAGGGGCAGTGACGGCATGGGGCGCTGTGGCGTCTTCAGATTACTTTTGACTCTACT
>NW_027201245.1:0-12454 GCF_038502225.1 Cherax quadricarinatus
TGATATGCAAAGCATAGTCAGAATTTGTTTAACTAGTATTGTACAGAAGTCAGTTAGCCTGTATTATAATAAAAAAGAAGCGCTAAACCACGAGGGCTATACAGCGCTGCAGGGCAGGAAGGAAGCGAGGGCATCAGGTGGCAAAAGGGAGAGGGATGATTAGTAGGTTACAGAGAACAGCGGAGCAGTGGATAGTGCAAGGGTAGAGGGTAGCAAGCGATTGAGGTAGAAAGGGCTGAGGGAAGAACCAGGTACAGATACTGGAAAGATAAAATGTGGAGGTGGAAGAAGGGAAGGAGGGGTTAAAGGAGATTTGAGCAATGAGGATTTCTTGGACTTTTGAGAAGTAGAGGGGCGATTGGGAGGAGGTGTCGTACGAGGTCTTGTCGATACCGGGGCTTGTGAAGGAGAACACGAAGATGCGAGAGCAGACTGAGGTGTTGAAGTAGGGACTTTGAGCCCAGAACAGCAAAAGTATTAGAGACAGGAGTGACTATGGGAGGGGTAACCACAGAGGTGGTTGCAGAAGATGGAATCCTAGAAGTGAGGGGACGTTTAGAAACACGAGAATAAGAAATACGGGGTAATCTCCTTTGGAGGCATAGATGAGAAACTGCCATAGCATAAGGGAGACCTTCTGTCTCTTTGAGGCAACGGATTTCCCGCTCATTAAAGTAGACCTGGCAACGGCGAGAGTAGGAAGGGCGAGCCTCATGACAATTAAGACAAGAGGCAGGTCGGCTACAAGACACATTAGAATGGTCATCGGTACCACAGACTGGTCATTCGGCTATAGATCTGCAATATTTCGCTGGGTGACCAAATCGCCAGCAATTTCTACACTGTTGCGGTGTAGGGATCACCTTTCGAACTTGTCACCATGTCCTGTTACATAAACAGAGGATGGGAGTTCATGGCTGTCAAAAGTTAATCGAGCCACATTGCAAGGGTATCGTCTCCGCCCGAGGGCAGGAAGGACACAAGTGTCTACTTTCAGGATTGGGAGATCTTGGAGTTCCAGCTGTTCGAGAATGCCATTGCCACGTCTGGAAATTCTGTTGGACTATGGCATGGGGCAGAATGACAGTACCACTACAAGAATTGAGGGAATGATGTTTTTTCAATAGTGACAGGAATAGTATCGATGTGTGAAAGAAGAGAAAGATCATGAGCTTGGGTAGCATTCTGGACAGTGATGATGCGCGTACCACTCTTGAGAGCATGAATGGAAATATATCTAACAATATGGCATAGGAGCGCCATGTCAATGCTATGGTCGGAAAGATAGGTAATAGAGGAAGTCGGTCATAAAGTAAAGAATTTAGTCCATCGTGCAGTCCGAAAATGAGCGTGGAAAGGGAGTGCATGACGTGTCTGTCTTTTCTGAGTAGAACGGGAAGGTGGCGAAGTATCATCAGGCAATTGATGTTGGTGTTTAGAAGTGGGACCAGAGTTGGTCCGACGTGGGATGGGCTGGCAATTTGAAAATTGCCGCACCGTAGAGGGAGAGGCCAGTAGCATTATCAAAGGAGGGCGGAGGTCAGACAAATCGAGGGAGTCAGTCGAGACCCCGGTAACTGAAGCGAGTGATGAAACAGCACCAGCAAGAGGCACAGGGGCATCAGGAGTGTCCAAAGAGTGGTCAAAAAACGAGGCAGGGTCAGAACAGGGTGCGGTATCAAGAAGGGGCCCGGTGGTAGTAGGATCATGGACTGGGTCTTCCATGGTTAGGTTCTTTCTTTTTGTTTTTTAAGAAAAAAGAAAAAGAAATAAAAAGAAAGAAAATAAAAATAAAAAAGAATAAAAAAAGGGGGGAATGGGGAGGAATAGTTCCTAGGATGAATGAAAGGGCCGGAAATCTCCCTCCGCGCCCAAGAGGACCTCAGCACCGCAAGTAGCGCAGATGCGGCGTGGAACCCATGCCATACCCTACCCATCATGCCAGTAAACCAGCAATCCGGGATAGCAACCTCACATCTGCCGAGCTACCTCCACGGACAAAAGAAGGCGGCTGGATATCTGCCACAAAGCATACCTCCTTTGGCCACCACCCCCGGAATCCGAAAGGCGGCTTCCAGAGATACACCCGTCGCCCGAAAGACACCCAAAGCTACCCCACGGGAGACCGGAGAGGGATCGGGATATCCCCAGGAGATCCAGATTCCACGGCAAACTACACCATCGCCTAGAACCTCAATGGAATGGGATGGGATGGGATGGGCCCCGGTGCCCTTCCCCCTACCTAGGAACTAGCATGCCTGTGGGAAGAATTCCAAAGGCCAAAAAGAGGAAGGGAATTAGGGAGGGACGGAGAGGACGACGACATGAGAAAGGGAGGATGAGATAGGGACGGGGGGAGTAGGTGGGCAATTAGGTTCGGTCTGAGGAAGGAGACCAACAGGTCTAATTCCTCAGACCAAGAGCCTCTTCACCACGCCAAGGAAACCCCCTTGAAAAGGAGTTATCCTGTAGACCACGATTTATGCTTAATGTTAATGCCTGTATTATTTCGTATAAAGTTACTCCCAGTCTTTATACTAACTAAACATTTATGCTGGTATTCTGATATCAAATAATATCTAGGTAGGTGAAAAAGACTAAATATCCGAATCCGAGACCGGTTCATCTTTCAGTAGTAAAATTATACAATAAGCGGAATACTATGACCAGAATGCAAGTTATTAATAATTTGAATGTTGGCTTTCAATAACTACATGAACGTAATACACTACTTATCCAGTTATACGAAATCCTTACCTGCAGTTCCACCTTGGGCAGCACTCTCCCTGGGCTTTATATTCATAACAATGAGGATAAAGCGACGGAGTACGTGTGCATTTTAAGCGTTTCATTATTATCCCTTCATCAGAACACAGGAACATTAAACATGGGTCTTTCATGCTCCATTCATCGTCTATTTCATGATAATTTCCACTGACATCAAAGCAGCCCCTGGAACAGTAACAGGTTAACTTAAAAAAAAAAAAAAAGGTTACAAAACCCAAAGAATCGTAGCTATATTATTATAATCAAGGGGGAAGCGCTAAACCCGGAGGATTATACAATGCCTGGGGGGGATGTGGAAGGCATTCAGGCTTAATTCGGGGAACTGGAGCACAGATCCAATTCCCTAAATCAAGAGCCCCTCACCAACATCAAGGAACCTTCCTTGAGGGGAATCGTAACTATAAAATTTAAGCATTAATGAGCCGTCAGTCTTCAGTTACAGTTCAAGGGAATTGAGAATTACGATTCAAGTGAGCTTTTAATCTTATTAACGAAAGTAAGCTAACAATCTGGTGCTGACTTGGTGTTTGAGTCTTAAGCTATAATGTTAAAAATTTCCTTTGCTAATTCTTCTGACGGTTTTCAAGTTTTCTTCCCGGCACCTGCCTTGTCAAGAGACGGGTTTGGAGGACTCAGCCCCCACACCCGCCTTCACAGGAAATGTATAGGGGGGGGGAATGCCCCTTCTCCTATTATCAAGAGGCAGGTGTGAGGGACTTCCCTCACCATCGTCATCCAGGAGGCAGTGGCGAGTCATCCTCCACATCCTCCCGTCATGAGGCTGTTGGAATCTTCTCGCTCCCAAACCCACATGTCACGTGATGAGCGACATTCGTACCCAACTCATTTCAGGCGGCGGTAATGGGGAGTTTAAAGACTTGTTCCCCCATACCCACCTTATCAGGGGGCTATCTTAATTTTAAGCTCTAAGAAAAAATTTCATTTGGGCTGAGTTTCATTAAAATTCAGCAAGCAAAATATGCCAAGGGGCGCCGCCCCAAGTACAAATTTTGGAACTTTTTCAGATTGGTATAAAACGCTATATAACGATTCACTAAACAGTGCAACTAAAAATCCACACATCGAGGCGTTGATCCGCAAATCAATATTTTGGGAAGCTGTACAAGTTTTTGAAATCAGTTAAAAAAAAAATTTTAAAGTCACTCATCACTGTAACCAAAAATTATTTTCCTCCTCCCCATCCATTAAAAATTTTGGAATACCGTATTCCCGAAAACCTGAATCTGGATACAAAAAATCAGTGATAACGTAGTTGCACTGGCTTTCATGGAGGACAATTAGATATACCCACATCTTTAAAAAAAAATCGTTAGGACTGAACACTAGTGGTTGCGTTAATGAATTTCGTGCAATAAATGAAAAAGCATAAACTAGAAAAATAACAATTACAATTTGACCCAGCTTTTAGGAATTTTTTCTCTTTGCACACAATTTACGGTTTCTATTTAATGAAAGGGTATATGTATATAGTTATGGAAAAAAATTCTTTATGCTAAATGAAACCAAAAGACCATCTATCAGTAAGCTTTATACTAGCATAATAACCAAGCATTGCCGAAACACTGCCTAGTCTAGTTGGGAAAAGTTTCGAAAATATATTTTCGATAGATATAAAGAGTTATCCTGCAGCCAGCTTACCAAAAGAGAAGCATCTCAATGCTTCAGACTGACTTTTCAGCTTTGCTGAACTTCGTATTTAAATTAAGCTGGAAGTTGAAGTACAGAGCTTTAAGTAGTACTTACGATATTTACCGAAAAATTTGACAGTAGTCACAGCGCCCATAGATAAGATACACTAAAAATATAAGCAGACTAAAACCAACGAGCACATCACATACCATCATACTAAGTTTAAATAACCAACATTAATTAAACCCAACCATTGCATTATTATCAAAAAATGCTAAATATAAAGCATAAAATTATCTGGAGCAGAGTAGCCATGGTACACCCCCTCCCCATACACAATTTTTAAATTAATGCTACATAATCCCAAACCAGATCCTGGGTATCAGGAAGTCTGTGAAGTTAGGCTGTGCTGCTTTTCATGGAGGCTGTTACAGAAAAAAATACTAAATTTTAGGAATTTCACTATTCAGAATTGTCAGTAAACTTGATGTGGCTCTTAGACCTCTCTTCAGTATAATAACCTATGACATGTCAAGATGTCTTGTTAATGAAAACCAGATACCAGATATATTAAGCAAATTTTATACATTTTAATAGATAATTGAACAGATATAAATTCAGATATACTCCTGTAAACTTTTTTGGAGCCTAGTTCTTAGGTTTTTAGTGTATCTCTATGTTCTTGCACTACCGTCCACAGTATGGATATGGGGTGCACAAACTAGCCACTTCGGTGGCAAAATCTAAGTCTAATCTAATACCCTTCTACACTAAGGTACCAACCAGCTCAGTACAATTTTCACGATTGGAAACTTTACGGAGCTGAAGCGTTACACTTTACTAAAGTCATCAGTGGAAACCTTACTCCGTTTTAGTCTCTCATCTAAGAACTCTGAAAAATCTCTTCAGGGTATGGCAAGATATTAACTAGTATGTACTGTAAATGGCATAGAAGCTGAAGAAAGACTTGTGGAAAGATTTGGGGATTTTTGAGAGAAGTTTCGTTAGCCAGTGGCTTCTTCAGTCCAATATAGAGAAGAACGGTGGAAGAATAGTAATAGTTTGAGGTAATCAGTCCCTCAGTCTATCAGTTACTGTAGCCTTGCTACAGTAACGGTCAGAGGTTCTTACAGAGGCAGCAGCTTAAGACTTTCAGTTTAAAAATCCGCCAATTTACAACGAAGTCATTCATAAAATGTATTAACAGTTTACTTTTTAACTCCAGTTCAGATTACTCATTTAATTCTCCATGCTAAAAGAAAAAAGTAAATTTGCATTATCGTTGAACTAGTATAGGCTACGTATAATTTAAAATAGCATACACCAAAATTACGCCTCACTAATTTCCTGTCTTACCATTGTGTGTAAAGCAACCAACACGGTGACTCGAGCGTTTAAAAATTCATTGTCACTATACCAGCAAAATAAGCTAATTAAGGCATAAAACGTCAAGTCTACAAAGCTGTACTTGCCTGTACCTCACAAAGCTGTACTTACCTGTACCTCATGTCGTACTTTTCTATTAAATCTTAGGCAAGAAAAAAAATTGGACAGATTACTGAAGACAAAACTTGCATAAAATCTAGAAGTCACTGCCTAACTAGCAGTTTACAAGGTTAAATTCATTTTAACCAATACTGGGAAGATGAACACACCCACCTACAGCGCCAGTCGGGACAACATTCTCCTTCTGGGAGAATTTTCTGACAGCTGGGATGAGGCGCATCGGTCTTCTTGCAAGTTTCTCTAATAGTCTGCGTCCCATTCTTCGTGCAAAAGTTAGTTGTGCAAGAGTCGCTCTTCCAGAATTCATATAACCGTCGAGACTTGCCATTATCGACACACGAACTGAAAGATTATAAATTCAAAATGCAACTTTTCGAAGAAATTTACATTTTACCGAAGATACGAGAAAGGTATCAAAGATCTACAGCTTCATTAATGTATCTAGGTTTTCTTTTAGCAAGTCTAGACAATTTGGTCTACCATCCCTCACCTGCAATTCCATTTCCTGCAGCACTCTCCTACTGGTATGTATTCAGTACATGTAGGATGGGGACGAAGATCTGTACACAGTACTCGTTCGAAGGTTATTCCCTCATCGGTACATTTGAGTAGTAAACAAGGATCTTCCGTGCTCCAGGTATGGCCAATTTCATGCAAGTCTCCAGATTTATCAAAACACCCCCTAAAAAATGAAAAAAAAAAGTAACTCCGAGTAACACACGATACAAAATTTTTCCACTTGCTAATACATTTACCTGCACTTCCACTGAGGACAACATTGTTGAGGTGGGGTGTATTGGAGGCAGGTGTGATGTGGTGCAGGTTCCAACTCACAGTCTTCTCTTGTAGTCTGTATTCCATTCCATGTACAAGAATGTGTAGTACAGAAGTCAGACGTCCACTTACTTAGAAATGGATGATAACCAGACTGATCGACACAACCACTGCAATATGAAGCTTATTACTCTCTTGTACGAAAGATATCCAAAGAAATTATTTTGGCATTCCAAAATCCCATTAATTTCAATTCACAGACTAACAATGGTATGTAATTTTAATTTTGGACAATTTTCTGTATAGCTTATGACTACTTTCATATACCACAGCAAGTGGAGGTGAATTTATTCTATTGCCTTTGATATTTTCAGAGCACTTTGCCGTATGCCTGAAGGGGATCAACGCCCCCGCGGCCCGGTCCATGAGCACTCATGGCAGTAACAATCTATATACAACAAGAGATAAAATTAAATAAAAGCCAAGAATCAACGCTGAAATGCTATCATACCAAGTTGAAATAACCAGCATCAATCAGAATTTAGGTTACAGCATTTCTTTAACTGTTCCAGTTACTGTATCGCCTAAGATAAATATATTTTTAGGATAAAAGTTAGATATGTATGCCTAACAAGCTTTTAAAATTTCCTGGAAGAAACAAATTTGAAAGGAAGAATCATACATTTTTGTTATTTAGGATGAGAGCTTCATATTTTGAGCTAAATAAAAGTTATCAAGGCTACAAATGTTTTTTTCATGATAGTTAAAACTATAAACCACATTTAAATTTAAAACAGTTTCATGTAGAACTACGTAAACGAACCTGCAATTCCATTTAGGACAACATTCTCCTGGGGAAGTGTAGTTGTAACATCCAGCATGAGGTTGGTCTTGTTTCTCACAGACCAAAAGTTTCTCAGATATACCATGTGGAGTGCAGGTGAAGACAAGGCAGGGATCAGAGTCTGTCCACTCGTGGCAAAGTTCGTGGTAATTGCCAGCAGCATCGGTACAGCCACTGTGGTACAAGAGATTAAAGTCTGAAATTTAGCCATCACTTATGCAAGAAGCTAAACATGAGCGAGAGGTGTATTGACAACCATGTACCATTTAAAAAAAAAAGTATTTGCATTACGAATAATGATAGTCAGCACCTGAGTGAAAACAGCTTATTCAAGAAAGGAAGACTGTCCAATTTCTTTTTGTCTAATCAACAGCACTTCACAGAAGTGCTCCCAAGTTTTGAAAGACCTTGTACTAAGAGCACCCTTACCTGCAGTGCCACCGTGGACAACATTCATTCTCCTGTGTAATTTCAGTACAACTATGGTGCACTGGAGGGGGCAAGAAACAGTCTTCTATCAGAGTTATCATCCCATTCTGTGTACACGTGTGGTATGTACAGGGAGTAGAATGCCAAGAACTTCCCAGCTCGTGATGCTCTCCAGCATCGTCAATGCACCCACTGAAAGATTCCCGGGAAAGTATTTAACACAGGCAGTTCCAGAGTTAGGGCGACCCCAAGAACAATTTATTATATTCACCACTATTCATCCAAAAGTCGTCTTTCCAGAAGTCAGACATTACAATTTAATTTTGAGATTAAAAAGTTAATCCGCCCCGATTATTATAATCACAGGGAAGCGCTAAACCCGTGGGGGATGGAATCAATTCAGGCTCAATTCAGGGAACTGGAGCAGATCCAATTCCCTAGATCAAGAGCCCCTCACTAGCATCAAGGAACCTCCCTTGAGGGGTAATCCGCCCCGAGCTGTTATAATATTAAATCTCAGCGTAAACAGCTTTATATCCAAATAAACAATACAAAGCTCTTAAAACTAGTAACAATATTAGAAACTAAATATTAGAACAGTGGGGGGATGCTAAGATCTTGATAAGTAAGACCTACGTGCAACAGTTAGGTATCTTTATTCCGAAACGTTTCGCCTACACAGTAGGCTTCTTCAATCAAGTACAGAGGAGGCAGCAGAAGCAGTAGAAATGTAAAGACATTGTAATTATTCCATCATCCTCAAAGACGTAGTTTTTGCTCCATAGTCTGGAACATTGTTCCAGACTAGTCCAGACATTGTTCTAGACTATAGAGCAAAACTTCTCCAGGCTGAGGGACTGACCACCTCGAAACGAGTCTTCATGAGTGATGGACTGATTACATCGTCTTTATATCTCTACTGCTTCTGCTGCCTCTGTACTCGACTGAAGAAGCCTACTGTGTAGGCGAAACTTTTCGGAAAAAAGATACCTAACTGTTGCATGTGTGTTAACTTGTCAGTATTTTACACCATTATCATATTTACAACATATCTTATACCAAGACTAGAACCGAGGGACACTCACAAGGAACAGTTCCACTGAGGACAGCAACGTCCTGGATTCTCTACACAAAACTTATTGGGTGGGAGAGGACAAGACTCTGGAGTCTTCGAGCAAGACACTTCACTGCCATTACACACACACGTGTGACACTCATCAGGAGACCACATGGCACCTTCAGCTTGCACCAGACCAGTGTCATCAACGCAGTAGTAGTTTAGGCAATCTCCACACGAGGCAAATCCTAATAGGAAATTGAAGTGATTAGAATCTTGCCAGAACCGTAACGGGTTTTACCTTGAAAACAAAGATGTATTTATAGGAATATATCAAATACAAAGCTTGTATGTCACTAGTTGAAAGTGAAGTTAATCAAATTTGATGGTATCGTGTGTTCATTTGACCAAAAACATTCTAGCTAAGGCACCCCGTGAAAAGAAAATGTATACAAGGATGTGCGAATTCTATTAAATTTTAATTAAAAAAGCATTATCTAGGTTTAGTGATTTTATAATCTAGTATCAATCTTAAACTCCGGAATCCTGCAAAACATTGAATTCGTAAATTTAATATGGATGAGTTGTATTAAAAATGATTAACATTAAATTTTAATGATTAAATACCTAACATTTAGAAAATTCTGTTACTTAACCGAAGATTCTAGGACCAGGTTTTAAAAAGCTAGAGAAAAGTAGCATTCGAAGTCCATACAAAGAAATAGTTACTAATTGATACGCTAATTGCAGTTATGCAGAGTTTAATCAAATTGGGTTATTACAAAGTCTTTACCTTTGCAGAAGTGCGATTGTAGCTTAACAGGAACAATTGCTGCAGTAAGGTCATTCCCTGGAGATGCATGCACGGCGGCACACATTAGCTGCATACACATCTCTGGCAACTCTTCAACTACACTTCCCCACTTAAATACCATACCATTGTAGCAGCAACCTATTTTAAGAAAATTTAACGAGGAAATACCAGGATCGTTTAACATTCCAATTAAACTCGCAAGAGGAAAATAATTTATGAAAGTTGCAGTCCAGAGTCTGTCTAGAAAATGTGTATTTAGTGTTCAGTGGAATGTGTGAAATGGAACAAATCTTAAGAATTTATAGGTTTAAGAAAATCCTTCACAGAGTTAGTGGCAGGAAAAGTAAGTGCTAACTGGAGTTCAGCGAAGAGAAGCCTTTGTAACTTATCACCTACCCACCTACTCAACTCGCGTACCTACTGCTCCCAGGCGATCCAGGAAGTTGGAGTCACCAGTAAAGGAGCTCAACACCGAATCAATCTAGCGAGATCAGTAAATGCCTTGGCCATATTAGTAAACACATAGAAAGGCTGATTCTGGGACTCAAACATGAGACATCACTGGTATGTCTGCAGAAAGTTGCCCACTAGGAAGTTCACTTTATCATAAAATCCCATTGTGGAGTAGACCACAACACTGCAGCTGTTGGGAGAGCCAGTGATAATGTCCCTCTCCTTAACCTACAATAGCAGAAGTTAATGGAAGGGGGGAACGCTACTTAAGGCTTATAGAGGGGATGGATGTCGAGTTCTTAAGCTCGCTAAAGTGACCCAGCATCCAACAGGAACAGGGGATAAGAATTACGATAAACGTCAAACAATACAGATTAAACAGCTAAGTGGGTTACGGCAAACACTAGGTTCACTATTCTTGAAGATTTGGGAGAGATGTCATCCCGATAAACATTTCGGCTTCCACATTCTCTAATTACATTAACATTCAGCCTTGGGTAGCCAACAACTAGTCAGTTATTCAGTATTGTTTCCCGGTTTTCCCACGGCCATATCTAATCTGGTAATCTTAAAACATTGTTTCCTAGCAATTTTGTTTACAGTTTGTACTATGCTGGACTAACGCAACTGCCTTAACACTGATTCACTAATGAACCCGCTCAAAAATCTTCCAGATTACCTCAAGGCAACGGACCTGCCTAACCTAGACAGTAACATCTGCCCTTGAAAAGATTTATCTCGACTAAAATACCTATAAAAAAAAAGTTAGAGAAATCGAGCAATGCAATAGGACTTTCCTTCAAATGAACATTTTACATAGTGAATGTAAATAGTAAGTAGTCTAAGTCGGACCGAAACGTCGTCATAAGCTTCTATCTGCGGGTTATTTGTGTATTGTTCCAATTATGATATTGTGCCTTTTTCTTCTTTAATGGGTGGTAAAGTAGGGAGTGGATCCCATCCTTAGTGGTGGCAGTAGTACACTTTACAGTTACATGAAGGAAAAATTACAGTTTTAACCCTCCGTTTAGATTAGAGGTTCCAAGATGACTTAAGAAATCGTAATGACACGATTGCAAATAAACCATACCCCCGGCCGGGATTGAACCCGCGACGGGCTGGAGTTTTGAGACTATGACCGCGGGTTCAATCCCGGCCGGGGGTATGGTTTTTTTAGAGGTTCCAAACCTGGTGGCGAACGAAACCCCAGGGGGGGGGGGTCAGAAATGCCATTTCATGGAGGGGTGCGACAAAGTCCTAATGAAAAGCACAATTCAGTTTATTTTTCCAAAAACTTTTCTAATTGCTCAAGTTTATATTTAAATTTTATGCAGTGAATTAAAAGCTTATTTCTCGAATTCGACAATAATCAAACATTTCCCAGGGGTGCTGGGCAGAGAAAAAAGTTTGCAGACCCCTGGTTTAAAGTTTAATGATGACTTTCTCAAATATCAAGTGGATTGTGCAATGAAGATGTTTATGTTTTATGCGCATGGGCGGATTTATTTATTCGTAGGTAAGAATGTAGTAATCCAACCTAGATTTATAGCAAAATTCTAGGCTAAGGTTGGTCAAGTCAATTTAAAAACAAAAAAAAAATGGTCCCCCAAGAACATCTGCCTCCATTTTATAACCTGAAATGTGATAATTTATAAACCTATATCCTAAACTCTCTCGAGAAAAAAGAAACTCAGGAACCAGAAATTAAAACAATCCTCATTTCGACTTTAAAATAAATTAAGACTTTTTATACAAATTCAAGTATACAACAGGCCTTTAAAAAAAAATAATGCGACCAATTTTAAAAAAAAATCCTTGTTGATAATACCAAAACGTTGTTGCCTAAAATGTATATAGAGAATTTAAATAAACACTGATATAAGCAATGTTAGGTTTTATATTTCGTGCCAGACTTTATTAACTTGTACACTTACCATAATCAGGAAACGACGCACCAGAGTGAGAAAAGTCCGAACAAATCATCAGGAGAAGACCCCATACACGAAGCAACCTCACCAACTCTCTCATAATGATTCAGCTTTGATTAACACTAGCTAAATACTTGGAAAATGCTGCATGTCACTAAATCAGAACAGCGGAGTAGAGCGAGAACCTCCTGCAAGAGCTGGGACAGAACTGG
>NW_027201246.1:0-12450 GCF_038502225.1 Cherax quadricarinatus
GGAGAAGAGTGCCCGGTCTCTGTTAACGGACGGAGGGTCGAATCTCCACCACCACGGACACAGCACTGAAGGGTCACCCCCGCCCCCACGGGTTCAGCGCTTCCTGGAATACTGATAAATCAGACCCATGTACAACACTTGGGTATCTTTACTGAGAAAACGTTTCGCCAGACAGTGGCTTCATGAGTCCATACAAAGAAGAATGGTGAAGATCGGAAGAAGGTCGAGGTAATCAGTCCCTGAGGGGACTGATTACCTCCAACTCCTCCTGATCTTCGCCATTTGTGGAGAAAATTCTCCAGTAAAAGGGGAGGTATCTGTAAGCCCCCTCAGAGGGCTGAGGGGGCCCAGTTATCAACACTCGTGAAACACCAGGCTGCAGTGAAGAGGGTAAGAAGGGACTTACCTGTACTGGAGGGTGAGAGTGTTACTGGACGTGGTGTGTGTGGATCCACGGCACACATCCTCTGTTAACAGTCTCTCTCTATCACTGCAGTCACACGCTCTCCGTTCTGTCCCGTTGCTTCACCTCACCCCGTTTTCTGAGGCGCCTTCCCTCCACCACTCGTCAGAACCTTGATACTGGCACCTCTCCTTCATAATATCCACACTGTACTAGCACCACTGCCTCTAAACAACCATCACAACTGCTTCTAACACTAACTTTAACCTTGGTTCAGTGTGATCTAGACTATTAATGTCTACCGAGCATCCAGGAGTCTTAACAACGATAGATTTAAGATGCTTGCAACCTTAGGCTACTTTGTTTATCGCGACATTGTTATTTTCTCTCTCCAGCATGGTTCTAACACAGCGCAGTGCTAGGATGTGTGAGGGTGTGAGTGGCAGGGAGGGCCACCTCTGTCTGTGTCAGCCATGACCGCCCTGCCAACATACTAGGCTCCTCCATGTCCTCGTACCAGAAACCTGCAAGGAGGACTCGTATTACTATGCTGTTTATTACACACTCAACGTTATTACACACACACACACACAGCATTAATATATACAGAGTGAAACACAGAGCAAGACGTGCTTGCTAAACACATCTTGCAACACGTCATCAACTTAGCAACACAAGTCTTCCATCCAATTTCCCTAATAAAAAAAGCGTGTTTTTTCAAGGGATGAGGGACACTTAACAGGCGCAAGATTCGTAACCACATGACGCTCTAGACCACTCAGCCACAGATGCCTCTGGCAACCCAGGAGAACTAGCAACCCAAGACAACTGTGGAAAAAATTCTCCAGTCAAGGGGGCGACCTCCCCTTCTCAGGGAGCGACGATCCCTCTTGTTCGAATATCTGGAGATGAGGAGAGAAGAATATGCACGACAGAACAACAGTTCAGTTTGCATGTGTCCATTAGAAAACAAAATTAGATTGAAACTGAACATAGATCAGTTGCATATGCTAGACAAGACCTCTGACCTCCTTGCGATAGTCTACCAGAAGTTATATATACGTCTTAGTCTGTGGGAACTACTGTCTCCCCAGACCATTAAAAAATCGAGATAATTTACCTAGAATTTGATAATATAGCTAGGGGCATTATGCCCTACGATCCGCATCTAAACAGTTATCCTTGATCGTATTTAGTCGCAAGTACTGGCATTTAGCATCTATAGACCATGTGTCAGCAGAACCTCCCTGGAGAGGATGGTGCGGAGGCTGAAAGGGTAGACCGTAGTTTGTTTTCGTCTAGTGAAGATGTAACGAACCCTTCCGGGTATCTCCGACCGGGCCACACCCGGGCCACACTACAATGAAACATAGAAACATTCTTGGCCGTTTGAATGTGTAACTTACACACGTGTCGTACACTGACAATCTCCAGGAAAACCAGACACTCTTCCTGCCGCGACTAATGTACTATCACGGGAGAACTATTTTTCATGTGGCTCATTCACGAAAGTCGTCAAGCGACAAGTGCCAAGCATACGACAGAAGTGAAGGCGTCCAGCGTTATCTCTTATATATCAAGTCAACGATATCGGCGTTATTCAGTTCGAGGGAACGCTACACACACCCAGGTAAATCTTCATCAAACCTTTTTAGTCGCCATCCCACTGCAACACAAGGGTATAAAGGTGAGGTTGATAAAACTAACCAACGCCGTGGTCAGCGGGCATTTGCCCCAGTACAGGTAAGGGCCGCCCACGACTTACAGGTGATATATCTGACATATTGGAATTATATGTCAATAGGTCATGTATTAACTCTATTTGTAATCACCTTCCACACAGCCCCGTGGGACACAGCCAACCTTGAAGGAGATCCCCAGACCTGCGGCTAATGGCGTTCTGAGCTGTCTTTTCATGGTCTTTCACGCATTTATCAGTACAAAAAGTTCTCACAACTAGCTGCCCAGGACAACTAGGAACCCAAGAGAACTAGCAACCAAGGAGAACTAGGAACCCAGGAGAACTAATAACCCAGGGGAATTACAACCCAGGACAACTAGCAGTCCAGAAGAGCTAGCAATCCAGGACAACTAGAAACCCAGGAGAACTAGCAACGCAGGAGAACTAGCAACCCAGGAGAACTAGCAGCCCAGGAGAACTAGCAACCAAGGAGAACTAGGAACCCAGGAGAACTAATAACCCAGGGGAATTACAACCCAGGACAACTAGCAGTCCAGAAGAGCTAGCAACGCAGGAGAACTAGCAACCCAGGAGAACTAGCAGCCCAGGAGAACTAGTAACCCAGGAGAACTAGTAACCCAGGAAAGAACTGAGGGTGACCTTTATTTCCCTGGTTGTCCTTGATAAAGCTGCGATCCACAACAGTGGTCAAACACCCACTCAAAAAAGCTAACTACATATTACTAGCTAACTACGTACTACTGGGTAAGCACCAGCAACGGGTGGAAGGAAAGGTACCCTGTGTTTACACCCGACCAAGGATCGAACCCGAGTTATTTGGTTGTGAGCTTTAGACAGTACCAGCGCCAAGACTCAGTATTGGATTCAGTACTGGATATTACCTCTCAGTGGTCCATCTCAGGAGATATTACTGTACGTCAAGTGTTTAAGACTTCTACTTATTACCTCTCCTTCAAAAGCTCCCCCTTTGCTCTCCCTGAGGGAACACTACAGGGTGAGGTCGATGGAACATTCCCATGGGTGTTCCATCGACCAGTCTTCTTCTTCTACCCTGGGTGTTCCATCGACCAGTCTTCTTCCTCTACCCTGGGTGTTCCATCGACCAGTCTTCCTCCTATACCCTGGGTGTTCCATTGACCAGTCTTCCTCCTCTACCCTGGGTGTCCCATCGACCAGTCTCCCTCCTCTACCCTGGGTGTTCCATCGACCAGTCTTCCTCCTCTACCCTGGGTGTCCCATCGACCAGTCTCCCTCCTCTACCCTGGGTGTTCCATCGACCAGTCTTCCTCCTCCTCCCTCCCTCTCTCCTACCATTATCGCCTACATTCTGTCTCTTCCTCGGCTGGTTTCTCACTATTTCAGGAGTGTGTGTGTGTGTGTGTGTGTGTGTGTGTGTGTGTGTGTGTGTGTGTGTGTGTGTGTGTGTATGTGTGTGTGTGTCCACTAGCCTCTGCCTCGCCAGGGTCTTCCTTCACTTGGTCCTGGTAATGTGCGGCTCTGAAAGGATTCCTGAGTTTGATGGCTCGTCATCCCATATTTATAGTCTCTCATAGCTGAGCGGTCAGAGCAGTCGCGTTCCTCTTAAACTACGAGGCTCCCAGGTCACCGCGACCTGCTTCGCATGGGCCAGTAGGCCTGCTGCAGTGCTCATTCTTTCTTATGTTCTTATGTTTCATCACCCACCTAGGCAGTGTGTGACACTGGTCCATCACCCACCTAGGCAGTGAGTGTGTGAATGTGTGTATGTCTCATATATACATACATATATATATATATATATATATATATCTATATATATATATATATATATATATATATATATATATATATATATTTTATTTTATTAACACACTGGCTGATTCCCACCAAGGCAGGGTGGGTTGAAAAAGAAAAACTTTCACCATCATTCACTCCATCACTGTCTTGCCTGAAGGGTACTTTACACTACAGTTTTTAAACTGCAACATTAACACCCCTCCTTCAGAATGCAGACACTGTACTTCCCATCTTCAGGACTCAAGTCCGGCCTGCCGGTTTCCCTGAATCCCTTCATAAATGTTACTTTGCTCACACTCCAACAGCACGTCAAGTATTAAAAACCATTTGTCTCCATTCACTCCTATCAAACACGCTCACGCATGCCTGCTGGAAGTCCAAGCCCCTCGCACACAAAACCTCCTTTACCCCCTCCCTCCAACCTTTCCTAGGACGACCCCTACCCCGCCTTCCTTCCACTACAGACTGATACACTCTTGAAGTTATTCTGTTTCGCTCCATTCTCTCCACATGTCCGAACCACCTCAACAACCCTTCCTCAGCCCTCTGGACAACAGTTTTGGTAATCCCGCATCTCCTCCTAACTTCCAAACTACGAATTCTCTGCATTATATTCACACCACACATTGCTCTCAGACATGACATCTCCACTGCCTCCAGCCTTCTCCTCGCTGCAACATTCATCACCCATGCTTCACACCCATATAAGAGCGTTGGTAAAACTATACTCTCATACATTCCCCTCTTTGCCTCCAAGGACAAAGTTCTTTGTCTCCACAGACTCCTAAGTGCACCACTCACCCTTTTCCCCTCATCAATTCTATGATTCACCTCATCTTTCATAGACCCATCCGCTGACACGTCCACTCCCAAATATCTGAATACATTCACCTCCTCCATACTCTCTCCCTCCAATCTGATATCCAATCTTTCATCACCTAATCTTTTTGTTACCCTCATAACCTTACTCTTTCCTGTATTCACTTTCAATTTTCTTCTTTTGCACACCCTACCAAATTCATCCACCAATCTCTGCAACTTCTCTTCAGAATCTCCCAAGAGCACAGTGTCATCAGCAAAGAGCAACTGTGACAACTCCCACTTTATGTGTGATTCTTTATCTTTTAACTCCACGCCTCTTGCCAAGACCCTCGCATTTACTTCTCTTACAACCCCATCTATAAATATATTAAACAACCACGATGACATCACACATCCTTGTCTAAGGCCTACTTTTACTGGGAAATAATTTCCCTCTTTCCTACATACTCTAACTTGAGCCTCACTATCCTCGTAAAAACTCTTCACTGCTTTCAGTAACCTACCTCCTACACCATACACCTGCAACATCTGCCACATTGCCCCCCTATCCACCCTGTCATACGCCTTTTCCAAATCCATAAATGCCACAAAGACCTCTTTAGCCTTATCTAAATACTGTTCACTTATATGTTTCACTGTAAACACCTGGTCCACACACCCCCTACCTTTCCTAAAGCCTCCTTGTTCATCTGCTATCCTATTCTCCGTCTTACTCTTAATTCTTTCAATAATAACTCTACCATACACTTTGCCAGGTATACTCAACAGACTTATCCCCCTATAATTTTTGCACTCTCTTTTATCCCCTTTGCCTTTATACAAAGGAACTATGCATGCTCTCTGCCAATCCCTAGGTACCTTACCCTCTTCCATACATTTATTAAATAATTGCACCAACCACTCCAAAACTATATCCCCACCTGCTTTTAACATTTCTATCTTTATCCCATCAATCCCGGCTGCCTTACCCCCTTTCATTTTACCTACTGCCTCACGAACTTCCCCCACACTCACAACTGGCTCTTCCTCACTCCTACAAGATGTTATTCCTCCTTGCCCTATACACGAAATCACAGCTTCCCTATCTTCATCAACATTTAACAATTCCTCAAAATATTCCCTCCATCTTCCCAATACCTCTAACTCTCCATTTAGTAACTCTCCTCTCCTATTTTTAACTGACAAATCCATTTGTTCTCTAGGCTTCCTTAACTTGTTAATCTCACTCCAAAACTTTTTCTTATTTTCAACAAAATTTGTTGATAACATCTCACCCACTCTCTCATTTGCTCTCTTTTTACATTGCTTCACCATATATATATATATATATATATATATATATACATATATACATATATATATATATATATATACATATGTATATATATATATATGTATATATATATATGAAGGAGGGGTGTTAATGTTGCAGTTTAAAAACTGTAGTGTAAAGCACCCTTCTGGCAAGACAGTGATGGAGTGAATGATGGTGAAAGTTTTTCTTTTTCGGGCCACCCTGCCTTGGTGGGAATCGGCCGGTGTGATAATAAAAAATAATAAATAAATATATATATGTAGAGAGAGAGAGAGAGAGAGAGAGAGAAGGAAGTGCGTGGAAGAATGTCCTGGGAAGAAGCTTGCTGAGTGTACCAGATAGTGTGTGTGGAAGTATTATGTTAAGAGTTAAGGTAAGACAAAAACTGCAGGATAACCAAGAGGATGCTGGAAGTGCAGGAAAGTGTCTACAGTGAAGAACATAAGTGAACAGCACTTGTATAAGTAGTAAGCAAGTGCTTCTCACTTCTGGGTGTATATAAAAAGTGAACAGGAAGGTGGACAAGGGAGCAATGTGGCAGATTTTGTAAATATATGGAACGGATGACAGGTTCAAGAACATTTTACTGAGAGTCTTAAGAAGGATGTATAAGGGTCTTCAAGAAGGATGTATGGGGGTCTTAAAGAAGGATGTATTGGGGTCTTAAAGAAGGATGTATGAGGGTCTTAAAGAAGGATGTATGGGGGTCTTAAAGAAGGATGTATGAGGGTTTTAAAGAAGGATGTATGGGGGTCTTAAAGAAGGATGTATGGGGGTCTTAAAGAAGGATGTATGGGGGTCTTAAAGAAGGATGTATGAGGGTCTTAAAGAAGGATGTATGGGGGTCTTCAAGAAGGATGTATGGGGGTCTTAAAGAAGGATGTATGGGGGTCTTAAAGAAGGATGTATGAGGGTCTTAAAGAAGGATGTATGGGGGTCTTAAAGAAGGATGTATGAGGGTCTTAAAGAAGGATGTATGAGGGTCTTAAAGAAGGATGTATGGGGGTCTTAAAGAAGGATGTATGAGGGTCTTAAAGAAGGATGTATGAGGGTCTTAAAGAAGGATGTATAAGGGTCTTAAAGAAGGATGTATGGGGGTCTTTAAGAAGTATGCATGAGGGTCTTAAAGAAGGATGTATGGGGGTCTTAAAGAAGGATGTATGAGGGTCTTAAAGAAGGATGTATGAGGGTCTTAAAGAAGGATGTATGGGGGTCTTAAAGAAGGATGTATGAGGGTCTTAAAGAAGGATGTATGGGGGTCTTAAAGAAGGATGTATGAGGGTCTTAAAGAAGGATGTATGGGGGTCTTAAAGAAGGATGTATGAGGGTCTTAAAGAAGGATGTATGAGGGTCTTAAAGAAGGATGTATGGGGGTCTTAAAGAAGTATGTATGAGGGTCTTAAAGAAGGATGTATGAGGGTCTTAAAGAAGGACGTATAAGGGTCTTAAAGAAGGATGTATGGGGGTCTTAAAGAAGTATATATGAGGGTCTTAAAGAAGGATGTATGGGGGTCTTAAAGAAGGATGTATGAGGGTCTTAAAGAAGGATGTATGAGGGTCTTAAAGAAGGATGTATAAGGGTCTTAAAGAAGTATATATGGGGGTCTTAAAGAAGGATGTATGGTGGTCTTAAAGAAAAATGTATGAGGGTCTTAAAGAAGTATGTATGGGGGTCTTAAAGAAGGATGTATGAGGGTCTTAAAGAAGGATGTATGGGGGTCTTAAAGAAGTATGTATGAGGGTCTTAAAGAAGGATGTATGAGGGTCTTAAAGAAGGATGTATGAGGGTCTTAAAGAAGGATGTATGAGGGTCTTAAAGAAGGATGTATGTGGGTCTTAAAGAAGTATGTAAGGGGGGGTCTTAAAGAAGTATGTATGGGGGTCTTAAAGAAGGATGTATGGGGGTCTTAAAGAAGGTATGGGGGTCTTAAAGAAGTATGTAGGGTCTTAAAGAAGGATGTATGGGGGTCTTAAAGAAGGATGTATGAGGGTCTTAAAAAAGGATGTATGGGGGTCTTAAAGAAGGATGTATGGAGGGTCTTAAAGAAGGATGTATGGGGGTCTTAAAGAAGGATGTATGAGGGTCTTAAAGAAGGATGTATGGGGGTCTTAAAGAAGGATGTATGAGGGTCTTAAAGAAGGATGTATGAGGGTCTTAAAGAAGGATGTATGAGGGTCTTAAAGAAGGATGTATGAGGGTCTTAAAGAAGGATGTATGGGGGTCTTAAAGAAGGATGTATGGGGGGTCTTAAAGAAGGATGTATGAGGGTCTTAAAGAAGGATGTATGAGGGTCTTAAAGAAGTATATATGGGGGTCTTAAAGAAGGATGTATGAGGGTCTTAAAGAAGGATGTATGGGGGTCTTAAAGAAGGATGTATGAGGGTCTTAAAGAAGGATGTATGGGGGTCTTAAAGAATGATGTATGGGGGTCTTAAAGAAGGATGTATGAGGGTCTTAAAGAAGGATGTATGGGGGTCTTAAAGAAGGATGTATGGGGGTCTTAAAGAAGGATGTATGAGGGTCTTAAAGAAGGATGTATGGGGGTCTTAAAGCAGGATGTATGGGGGGTCTTAAAGAAGGATTTATGAGGGTCTTAAAGAAGGATGTATGAGGGTCTTAAAGAAGTATATATGGGGGTCTTAAAGAAGGATATATGAGGGTCTTAAAGAAGGATGTATGAGGGTCTTAAAGAAGGATGTATGGGGGTCTTAAAGAAGGATGTATGGGGGTCTTAAAGAAGGATGTATGAGGGTCTTAAAGAAGGATGTATGGGGGTCTTAAAGAAGTATGTATGGGGGTCTTAAAGAAGGATGTATGGGGGTCTTCAAGAAGGATGTATGGGGGTCTTAAAGAAGGATGTGTGGGGGTCTTCAAGAAGGATGTATGGGGGTCTTAAAGAAGGATGTATGGGGGTCTTAAAGAAGGATGTATGGGGGTCTTCAAGAAGGATGTATGGGGGTCTTAAAGAAGGATGTATGGGGGTCTTAAAGAAGGATGTATGGGGGTCTTAAAGAAGGATGTATGGGGGTCTTAAAGAAGGATGTATGGGGGTCTTAAAGAAGGATGTATGGGGGTCTTAAAGAAGGATGTATGGGGGTCTTAAAGAAGGATGTATGGGGGTCTTAAAGAAGGATGTATGAGGGTCTTAAAGAAGGATGTATGGGGGTCTTAAAGAAGGATGTATGGGGGTCTTAAAGAAGGATGTATGGGGTCTTAAAGAAGGATGTATGAGGGTCTTAAAGAAGGATGTATGGGGGTCTTAAAGAGGGATGTATGAGGGTCTTAAAGAAGGATGTATGGGGGTCTTAAAGAAGGATGTATGGGGGTCTTAAAGAGGGATGTATGAGGGTCTTAAAGAAGGATGTATGGGGGTCTTAAAGAAGGATGTATGGGGGTCTTAAAGAAGGATGTATGGGGGTCTTAAAGAAGGATGAATGGGGGTCTTAAAGAAGGATGTATGGGGGTCTTAAAGAAGGATGTATGAGGGTTTTAAAGAAGGATGTATGGGGGTCTTAAAGAAGGATGTATGGGGATCTTAAAGAAGGATGTATGGGGGTCTTCAAGAAGGATGTATGGGGGTTTTCAAGAACGATGTATGGGGGTCTTAAAGAAGGATGTATGGGGATCTTAAAGAAGGATGTATGGGGGTCTTCAAGAAGGATGTATGGGGGTCTTCAAGAAGGATGTATGGGGGTCTTAAAGAAGGATGTATGGGGGTCTTAAAGAAGGATGTATGGGGGTCTTAAAGAAGGATGTATGGGGGTCTTCAAGAAGGATGTATGGGGGTCTTAAAGAAGGATGTATGAGGGTCTTAAAGAAGGATGTATGAGGGTCTTAAAGAAGGATGTATGAGGGTCTTAAAGAAGGATGTATGGGGGTCTTAAAGAAGGATGTATGAGGGTCTTAAAGAAGGATGTATGAGGGTCTTAAAGAAGGATGTATGAGGGTCTTAAAGAAGGATGTATGGGGGTCTTAAAGAAGGATGTATGAGGGTCTTAAAGAAGGATGTACGGGGGTCTTAAAGAAGGATGTATGGGGGTCTTAAAGAAGGATGTATGAGGGTCTTAAAGAAGGATGTATGAGGGTCTTAAAGAAGGATGTATGAGGGTCTTAAAGAAGGATGTGTGAAATCTTAAAGAAGTATGTGTTAGGTCTTAAAGAAGGATGTATATACATGGAGTATACCTGGGGAAGGTTTCGGGGATCAACGCCCCCACGGGCTGGTCCATGACCAAGCCTCGGGGTGAGTCAGGACCTGATCAACCAGGCCTCAGTGTTAACAACTGATATTGTATGTACATTTTCTCCTATTCACTTAATACTTTATTGCCGATATCATTATTAATAGCTAAAATAATAATACTGTGCCTTATGCTATTATCTGTCTTATATTGTTAGATATGTATATAGTTTAAACTGCTTGTGCGGTGTTAGGTGCGGTGTTAGGTACCAGCAAACAACGTGAGTTGCTCAACCTCTTCTCAGACAGAGTTAAGGTTGGCTGGTAATGCCTTAACTGACTCACGAAATCGTAATGACCGCGGGTTCAAACCCCACCCGTGGTATGGTTTGTTTGGTAAAGCCTTATTACCTGGAGCAGTTCACAACTTCCCTTACTAGAGGAAGTGTCTACTGCAGAAACTGGCTTTTATCTACTCTACATTTCTTCACAAGTCCACTGTGTCTTGGAAGACCTTTACTAGGGTGTAACATGGCCTGAGAAGGTGTAAGAACTCTTGACGGAATTACAAAAAGAGTTCGAAGAGTCTAAGTGCTACGTTTTTATAGACTCTGATATAGGAAAAGTTTAAAGAGTAATGGTCCCTTTGGGAGAACTCTGTTATTTACGTCAGTGTGTCATTTAGGCTTGTAAATACCTGTCTCTGTGCATATATATATATATATATATATATATATATATATATATATATATATATATATATATATATATATATATATATATATATATATATATATATATATATATATATATATATATGTTGGTGGCAAGATGAATGTGATATCCAGATGTTGGACACTTGCTCTTGGGCCACTGGGAAGAGCGGTGGGTAATAACAAGAAAATCAGAACCGAACATGAGAAAGAGCCAGGTGGTGAGAAGATAATATTAGACAATATTAGATAATATTAGATAATATTAGGTAATATTAGACAATATTAGATAATATTAGGTAATATTAGATAATATTAGGTAATATTAGATAATATTAGATAATATTAGATAATATTAGATAATATTAGATAACATTAGATAATATTAGATAATATTAGGTAATATTAGGTAATATTAGATAATATTAGGTAATATTAGATAATATTAGGTAATATTAGGTAATATTAGATAATATTAGGTAATATTAGGTAATATTAGATAATATTAGGTAATATTAGGTAATATTAGATAATATTAGGTAATATTAGGTAATATTAGATAATATTAGGTAATATTAGGTAATATTAGATAATATTAGATAATATTAGATAATATTAGGTAATATTAGGTAATATTAGGTAATATTAGGTAACATTAGATAATATTAGATAATATTAGGTAATATTAGGTAATATTAGGTAATATTAGGTAACATTAGATAATATTAGGTAATATTAGGTAATATTAGGTAATATTAGGTAATATTAGGTAATATTAGGTAATATTAGATAATATTAGGTAATATTAGGTAATATTAGATAACATTAGATAATATTAGATAATATTAGGTAATATTAGGTAATATTAGGTAATATTAGATAATATTAGGTAATATTAGATAACATTAGATAATATTAGATAATATTAGGTAATATTAGGTAATATTAGGTAATATTAGATAATATTAGGTAATATTAGATAATATTAGGTAATATTAGATAATATTAGGTAATATTAGATAATATTAGATAATATTAGGTAATATTAGATAATATTAGGTAATATTAGATAATATTAGGTAATATTAGATAATATTAGATAATATTAGGTAATATTAGATAATATTAGATAATATTAGGTAATATTAGGTAATATTAGGTAATATTAGGTAACATTAGATAATATTAGATAATATTAGGTAATATTAGGTAATATTAGATAATATTAGATAATATTAGATAATATTAGGTAATATTAGATAATATTAGGTAATATTAGATAATATTAGAGATAGCACGAAGGGATTAAAGGAATTTACCACAGTACACGTGTAGTCACCTATTTGTGGTTGCAAGGCTTGAGTCACAGCTCCTGGCCCCGCCTCATCGCTGGTTGCTACTAGGTCCACTTTGTCCCTGCTTCGAGAATTTGATCGTACCTCTTCTTAAGAGAGAGAGAGAGAGAGAGAGAGAGAGAGAGAGAGAGAGAGAGAGAGAGAGAGAGAGAGAGAGAGAGAGAGAGAGAGAGAGAGAGAGAG
>NW_027201247.1:0-12446 GCF_038502225.1 Cherax quadricarinatus
CTGCTGGATAACATTACTGCCTGCTGGATAACATTACTGCCTGCTGGATAACATTACTGCCTGCTGGATAACATTACTGCCTGCTGGAAAACATTACTGTCTGCTAGATAACATTACTGTCTGCTGGATAACATTACTGCCTGCTGGATAACATTACTGTCTGCTGGATAACATTACTGCCTGCTGGATAACATTACTGTCTGCTGGATAACATTACTGCCTGCTGGATAACATTACTGCCTGCTGGATAACATTACTGCCTGCTGGATAACATTACTGCCTGCTGGATAACATTACTGTCTGCTGGATAACATTACTGCCTGCTGGATAAAATTACTGCATGCTGGATAACATTTCTGCCTGCTAGATAACATTACTGCCTGCTGGATAACATTATTGCTTGCTGGATAGCATAACTGCCTGCTGGATAACATTACTGTCTGCTGGATAACATTACTGCCTGCTGGATAACATTACTGCCTGCTGGATAACATTACTGTCTGCTGGATAACATTACTGTCTGCTGGATAACATTACTGCCTCCTGGATAAAATTACTGCCTGCTGGATAACATTACTGTCTGCTAGATAACATTATTGTCTGCTGGATAACATTACTGCCTGCTGGATAACATTACTGTCTGCTGGATAACATTACTGCTGGATAACATTACTGCCTGCTGGATAACATTACTGCCTGCTGGATAACATTACTGCCTGCTGGATAACATTACTGCCTGCTGGATAACATTACTGCCTGCTGGATAACATTACTGCCTGCTAGATAACATTACTGCCTGCTGGATAACATTATTGCTTGCTGGATAACATTACTGCCTGCTGGATAACATTACTGTCTGCTGGATAAAATTACTGCCTGCTGGATAACATTACTGTCTGCTGGATAACATTACTGTCTGATGGATAAAATTACTGCCTACTGGATAACATTACTGTCTGCTGGATAACATTACTGCCTGCTGGATAACATTACTGCCTGCTGGATAACATTACTGTCTGCTGGATAACATTACTGTCTGCTGGATAACATTACTGCCTGCTGGATAAAATTACTGCCTGCTGGATAACATTACTGCCTGCTGGATAACATTACTGCCTGCTGGATAACATTACTGCCTGCTGGATAACATTACTGCCTGCTGGATAACATTACTGCCTGCTGGATAACATTACTGCCTGCTGGATAACATTACTGCCTGCTGGATAACATTACTGTCTGCTGGATAACATTACTGTCTGCTGGATAACATTACTGTCTGCTGGATAACATTACTGTCTGCTGGATAACATTACTGTCTGCTGGATAACATTACTGCCTGCTGGATAACATTACTGCCTGCTGGATAACATTACTACCTGCTGGTTAACATTACTAACTGCTGGATAACATTACTACCTGCTGGATAACATTACTGCCTGCTGGATAACATTACTACCTGCTGGATAACATTACTGCCTGCTGGATAACATTACTGTCTGCTGGATAACATTACTGCCTGCTGGATAACATTACTGCCTGCTGGATAACATTACTGTCTGCTGGATAACATTACTGCCTGCTGGATAACATTACTGCCTGCTGGATAACATTACTGCCTGCTGGATAACATTACTACCTGCTGGATAACATTACTGCCTGCTGGATAACATTACTGTCTGCTGGATAACATTACTGTCTGCTGGATAACATTACTGTCTGCTGGATAACATTACTGCCTGCTGGATAACATTACTGCCTGCTGGATAACATTACTGCCTGCTGGATAACATTACTGCCTGCTGGATAACATTACTGCCTGCTGGATAACATTACTGCCTGCTGGATAGCATTACTGCCTGCTGGATAACATTACTGCCTGCTGGATAACATTACTGTCTGCTGGATAAAATTACTGCCTGCTGGATAACATTACTGCCTGCTAGATAACATTACTGCCTGCTGGATAACATTATTGCTTGCTGGATAACATTACTGCCTGCTGGATAACATTACTGTCTGCTGGATAACATTACTGCCTGCTGGATAACATTACTGTCTGCTGGATAACATTACTGCCTGCTGGATAACATTACTGTCTGCTGGATAACATTACTGCCTGCTGGATAACATTACTGCCTGCTGGATAACATTACTGCCTGCTGGATAACATTACTGTCTGCTGGATAACATTACTGCCTGCTGGATAACATTACTGCCTGCTGGATAACATTACTGTCTGCTGGATAACATTACTGCCTGCTGGATAAGATTACTGCCTGCTGGATAACATTTCTACCTGCTGGATAACATTACTATCTGCTGGATAACATTACTGCCTGCTGGATAACATTACTGCCTGCTGGATAACATTACTGCCTGCTGGATAACATTACTGCCTGCTGGATAACATTACTGCCTGCTGGATAACATTACTATCTGCTGGATAACATTACTGCCTGCTGGATAACATTACTGCCTGCTGGATAACATTACTGCCTGCTGGATAACATTACTGCCTGCTGGATAACATTACTGCCTGCTGGATAACATTACTGCCTGCTGGATAACATTACTGCCTGCTGGATAACATTACTGCCTGCTGGATAACATTACTGCCTGCTGGATAACATTACTGCCTACTGGATAACATTACTGCCTGCTGGATAACATTACTGCCTGCTGGATAACATTACTGCCTGCTGGATAACATTACTGCCTGCTGGATAACATCACTGTCTGCTGGATAACATTACTGCCTGCTGGATAACATTACTGCCTGCTGGATAACATTACTGCCTGCTGGATAACATTACTGCCTGCTGGATAACATTACTGCCTGCTGGATAACATTACTGTCTGCTGGATAACATTACTGTCTGCTGGATAACATTACTGCCTGTTGGATAACATTACTGTCTGCTGGATAATATTACTGTCTGCTGGATAACATTACTCTCTGCTGGATAACATTACTGTCTGCTGGATAACATTACTGCCTGCTGGATAACATTACTGCCTGCTGGATAACATTACTGCCTGCTGGATAACATTACTGCCTGCTGGATAACATTACTGCCTGCTGGATAACATTACTGCCTCCTGGATAACATTACTGTCTGCTGGATAACATTACTGCCTGCTGGATAACATTACTGCCTGCTGGATAACATTACTGCCTGCTGGATAACATTACTTCCTGCTGGATAACATTACTGCCTGCTGGATAACATTACTGCCTGCTGGATAACATTACTGCCTGCTGGATAACATTACTGCCTGCTGGATAACATTACTGCCTGCTGGATAACATTACTGTCTGCTGGATAACATTACTGTCTGCTGGATAACATTACTGCCTGCTGGATAACATTACTGCCTGCTGGATAACATTACTGCCTGCTGGATAACATTACTGCCTGCTGGATAACATTACTGCCTGCTAGATAACATTACTGCCTGCTGGATAACATTATTGCTTGCTGGATAACATTACTGCCTGCTGGATAACATTACTGTCTGCTGGATAACATTACTGTCTGCTGGATAACATTACTGTCTGATGGATAAAATTACTGCCTACTGGATAACATTACTGTCTGCTGGATAACATTACTGCCTGCTGGATAACATTACTGCCTGCTGGATAACATTACTGCCTGCTGGATAACATTACTGTCTGCTGGATAACATTACTGCCTGCTGGATAACATTACTGCCTGCTGGATAACATTACTGCCTGCTGGATAACATTACTGCCTGCTGGATAACATTACTGCCTGCTGGATAACATTACTGTCTGCTGGATAACATTACTGCCTGCTGGATAACATTACTGCCTGCTGGATAACATTACTGTCTGCTGGATAACATTACTGCCTGCTGGATAACATTACTGCCTGCTGGATAACATTACTGCCTGCTGGATAACATTACTGTCTGCTGGATAACATTACTGTCTGCTGGATAACATTACTGCCTGCTGGATAACATTACTGCCTGCTGGATAACATTACTGCCTGCTGGATAACATTACTGCCTACTGGATAACATTACTGTCTGCTGGATAACATTACTGCCTGCTGGATAACATTACTGTCTGCTGGATAACATTACTGTCTGCTGCATAACATTACTGCCTGCTAGATAACATTACTGCCTGCTGGATAACATTATTGCTTGCTGGATAACATTACTGCCTGTTAGATAACATTACTGTCTGCTGGATAAGATTACTGTCTGCTGGATAACATTACTGTCTGCTGGATAACATTACTGTCTGATGGATAAAATTACTGCCTACTGGATAACATTACTGTCTGCTGGATAACATTACTGCCTGCTGGATAACATTACTGCCTGCTGGATAACATTACTGTCTGCTGGATAACATTACTGTCTGCTGGATAACATTACTGCCTGCTGGATAACATTACTGCCTGCTGGATAACATTACTGTCTGCTAGATAACATTACTGTCTGCTGGATAACATTACTGCCTGCTGGATAACATTACTGTCTGCTGGATAACATTACTGTCTGCTGGATAACATTACTGCCTGCTGGATAACATTACTGTCTGCTGGATAACATTACTGTCTGCTGGATAACATTACTGTCTGCTGGATAACATTACTGTCTGCTGGATAACATTACTGTCTGCTGGATAACATTACTGTCTGCTGGATAACATTACTGCCTGCTGGATAACATTACTGCCTGCTGGATAACATTACTGCCTGCTGGATAACATTACTGTCTGCTGGATAACATTACTGTCTGCTGGATAACATTACTGCCTGCTGGATAACATTACTGCCTGCTGGATAACATTACTGCCTGCTGGATAACATTACTGTCTGCTGGATAACATTACTGCCTGCTGGATAACATTACTGTCTGCTGGATAACATTACTGTCTGCTGGATAACATTACTGTCTGCTGGATAAAATTACTGCCTGCTGGATAACATTACTGCCTGCTAGATAACATTACTGCCTGCTGGATAACATTATTGCTTGCTGGATAACATTACTGCCTGCTGGATAACATTACTGTCTGCTGGATAACATTACTGCCTGCTGGATAACATTACTGTCTGCTGGATAACATTACTGCCTACTGGATACTGCCTGCTGGATAACATTACTGTCTGCTGGATAACATTCCTCTCTGCTGGATAACATTAGTGCCTGCTGGATAACATCATTGCCTGCTGGATAACTGTCTGCTGGATAACATTACTACCTGCTGGATAACATTACTGCCTACTGGATAACATTACTGCCTGCTGGATAACATTACTGCCTACTGGATAACATTACTGCCTGCTGGATAACATTACTGCCTGCTGGATAACATTACTGCCTGCTGGATAACATTACTGCCTGCTGGATAACATTACTGCCTGCTGGATAACATTACTGCCTACTGGATAACATTACTGCCTACTGGATAACATTACTGCCTGCTGGATAACATTACTGCCTGCTGGATAACATTACTATCTGCTGGATAACATTACTACCTGCTGGATAACATTACTATCTGCTGGATAACATTACTGCATGCTGGAAAACATTACTGCCTGCTGGATAACATTACTGTCTGCTGGATAACATTACTGCCTGCTGGATAACATTACTGCCTGCTGGATAACATTACTGCCTGCTGGATAACATTACTGTCTGCTGGATAACATTACTGCCTGCTGGATAACATTACTGCCTGCTGGATAACATTACAGCCTGCTGGATAACATTACTGTCTGCTGGATAACATTACTGTCTGCTGGATAACATTACTGTCTGCTGGATAACATTACTGCCTGCTGGATAACATTACTGCCTGCTTGATAACATTACTGCCTGCTGGATAACATTATTGCTTGCTGGATAACATTACTGCCTGCTGGATAACATTACTGTCTGCTGGATAACATTACTGCCTGCTGGATAACATTACTGTCTGCTGGATAACATTACTGCCTGCTGGATAACATTACTGCCTGCTGGATAACATTACTGCCTGCTGGATAACATTACTGTCTGCTGGATAACATTACTGCCTGCTGGATAACATTACTGCCTGCTGGATAACATTACTGCCTGCTGGATAACATTACTGCCTGCTGGATAACATTACTGCCTGCTGGATAACATTACTGCCTGCTAGATAACATTACTGCCTGCTGGATAACATTATTGCTTGCTGGATAACATTACTGCCTGCTGGATAACATTACTGTCTGCTGGATAACATTACTGCCTGCTGGATAACATTACTGCCTGCTGGATAACATTACTGTCTGCTGGATAACATTACTGTCTGCTGGATAACATTACTGCCTGCTGGATAACATTACTGTCTGCTGGATAACATTACTGTCTGCTGGATAACATTACTGCCTGCTGGATAACATTACTGCCTGCTGGATAACATTACTGTCTGCTGGATAACATTACTGCCTGCTGGATAACATTACTGCCTGCTGGATAACATTACTGACTGCTGGATAACATTACTGCCTGCTGGATAACATTACTGCCTGCTTGATAACATTACTGCCTGCTGGATAACATTACTGCCTGCTGGATAACATTACTGCCTGCTGGATAACATTACTGCCTACTGGATAACATTACTGCCTGCTGGATAACATTACTAACTGCTGGATAACATTACTGCCTGCTGGATAACATTACTGCCTGCTGGATAACATTACTGCCTGCTGGATAACATTACTGCCTGCTGGATAACATACCTGCCTGCTGGATACACTGGATTACTGCCTGCTAGATAACATTACTGCCTGCTGGATAACATTACTGCCTGCTGGATAACATTACTGTCTGCTGGATAACATTACTGTCTGCTGGATAACATTACTGCCTGCTGGATAACATTACTGCCTGCTGGATAACATTACTGTCTGCTGGATAACATTACTGCCTGCTGGATAACATTACTGCCTGCTGGATAACATTACTGTCTGCTGGATAACATTACTGTCTGCTGGATAACATTACTGCCTGCTGGATAAAATTACTGCCTGCTGGATAACATTACTGCCTGCTAGATAACATTACTGCCTGCTGGATAACATTACTGCCTGCTGGATAACATTACTGCCTGCTGGATAACATTACTGCCTCCTGGATAACATTACTGCCTGCTGGATAACATTACTGCCTGCTGGATAACATTACTGCCTGCTGGATAACATTATTGCTTGCTGGATAACATTACTGTCTGCTGGATAACATTACTGTCTGCTGGATAACATTACAGTCTGCTGGATAACATTACTGCCTGCTGGATAACATTACTGCCTGCTGGATAACATTACTGCCTACTGGATAACATTACTGCCTGCTGGATAACATTACTGCCTGCTGGATAACATTACTGCCTGCTGGATAACATTACTGCCTGCTGGATAACATTACTGCCTGCTGGATAACATTACTGCCTGCTGGATAACATTACTGCCTGCTGGATAACATTACTGCCTGCTGGATAACATTACTGCCTGCTGGATAACATTACTGTCTGCTGGATAACATTACTGCCTGCTGGATAAAATTACTGCCTGCTGGATAACATTACTGCCTGCTAGATAACATTACTGTCTGCTGGATAACATTACTGTCTGCTGGATAACATTACTGCCTGCTGGATAACATTACTGTCTGCTGGATAACATTACTGCCTGCTGGATAACATTACTGCCTGATGGATAACATTACTGCCTGCTGGATAACATTACTGTCTGCTGGATAACATTACTGTCTGCTGGATAACATTACTGCCTGCTGGATAAAATTACTGTCTGCTGGATAACATTACTGCCTGCTGGATAACATTACTGCCTGCTGTATAACATTACTGACTGCTGGATAACATTACTGCCTGCTGGATAACATTACTGCCTGCTGGATAACATTACTGCCTGCTGGATAACATTACTGCCTGCTGGATAACATACCTGCCTGCTGGATAACCTTACTGCCTGCTGGATAACATTACTGCCTGCTGGGTAACGTTACTGCCTGCTGGATAACATTACTGCCTGCTGGAAAACCTTACTGCCTGCTGGATAACTTTACTACCTGCTGGATAACATTACTGCCTGCTGGATAACATTACTGCCTGCTGGATAACATTACTGCCTGCTGGATAACATTACTGCCTGCTGGATAACATTACTGCCTGCTGGATAACATTACTGTCTGCTGGATAACATTACTGCCTGCTGGATAACATTACTGCCTGCTGGATAACATTACTGCCTGCTGGATAACATTACTGCCTGCTGGATAACATTACTGCCTGCTGGATAACATTACTGCCTGCTGGATAACATTACTGCCTGCTGGATAACATTACTGCCTGCTGGATAACATTACTGCCTGCTGGATAACATTACTGCATGCTGGATAACATTACTGCCTGCTGGATAACATTACTGCCTGCTGGATAACATTACTGCCTGCTGGATAACATTACTGCCTGCTGGATAACATTACTGCCTGCTGGATAACATTACTGTCTGCTGGATAACATTACTGGATAACATTACTGCCTGCTGGATAACATTACTGCCTGCTGGACAACATAACTGCCTGCTGGATAACATTACTATCTGCTGGATAACATTACTGCCTGCTGGATAACATTACTGCCTGCTGGAAATCATTACTGCCTGCTGGATAAGATTACTGCCTGCTGGATAACATTACTGGATAACATTACTGCTGGATAGCATTACTGCCTGCTGGATAGCATTACTGCCTGCTGGATAACATTACTGCCTGCTGGATAGCATTACTGCCTGCTGGATAACATTACTGCCTGCTGGGTAACATTACTGCCTGCTGGATAGCATTACTGCCTGCTGGATAACATTACTGCCTGCTGGTTAACATTACTGCCTGCTGGATAACATTACTGTCTGCTGGATAACATTACTGTCTGCTGGATAACAATACTGCCTGCGGGATAACATTACTGCCTGCTGGATAACATTACTGCCTGCTGGATAACATTACTGTCTGCTGGATAACATTACTGCCTGCTGGATAACATTACTGTCTGCTGGATAACATTACTGCCTGCTGGATAACATTACTGCCTGCTGGATAACATTACTGCCTGCTGGATAACATTACTGCCTGCTGGATAACATTACTGCCTGCTGGATAACATTACTGCCTGCTGGATAACATTACTGCCTGCTGGATAACATTACTGCCTGCTGGATAACATTACTGCCTGCTGGATAACATTACTGCCTGCTGGATAACATTACTGCCTGCTGGATAACATTACTGCCTGCTGGATAACATTACTGCCTGCTGGATAACATTACTGCCTGCTGGATAACATTACTGCCTGCTGGATAACATTACTGCCTGCTGGATAACATTACTGCCTGCTAGATAACATTACTGCCTGCTGGATAACATTACTGCCTGCTGGATAACATTACTGCCTGCTGGATAACATTACTGTCTGCTGGATAACATTACTGCCTGCTGGATAACATTACTGTCTGCTGGATAACATTACTGTCTGCTGCATAACATTACTGCCTGCTAGATAACATTACTGCCTGCTGGATAACATTATTGCTTGCTGGATAACATTACTGTCTGCTGGATAACATTACTGTCTGCTGGATAACAATACTGCCTGCGGATAACATTACTGCCTGCTGGATAACATTACTGCCTGCTGGATAACATTACTGCCTGCTGGATAACATTACTGCCTGCTGGATAACATTACTGCCTGCTGGATAACATTACTGCCTGCTGGATAACATTACTGCCTGCTGTATAACATTACTGTCTGCTGGATAACATTATTGCCTGCTGGATAACATTTCTGTCTGCTGGATAACATTACTGTCTGCTGGATAACACTACTGCCTGCTGGATAAAATTACTGCCTGCTGGATAACATTACTGCCTGCTAGATAACATTACTGCCTGCTGGATAACATTATTGCTTGCTGGATAACATTACTGCCTGCTGGATAACATTACTGTCTGCTGGATAAAATTACTGCCTGCTGGATAACATTACTGTCTGCTGGATGACATTACTGTCTGCTGGATAAAATTACTGCCTGCTGGATAACATTACTGTCTGCTGGATAACATTACTGCCTGCTGGATAACATTACTGCCTGCTGGATAACATTACTGTCTGCTGGATAACATTACTGTCTGCTGGATAACATTACTGCCTGCTGGATAACATTACTGCCTGCTGGATAACATTACTGCCTGCTGGATAACATTACTGCCTGCTGGATAACTTTACTGCCTGCTGGATAACATTACTGCCTGCTGGATAACATTACTGCCTGCTGGATAACATTACTGCCTGCTGGATAACATTACTGCCTGCTGGATAACATTACTGCCTGCTGGATAACATTACTGTCTGCTGGATAACATTACTGCCTGCTGGATAACATTACTGCCTGCTGGATAACATTACTGCCTGCTGGATAACATTACTGCCTGCTGGATAACATTACTGCCTGCTGGATAACATTACTGCCTGCTGGATAACATTACTGTCTGCTGGATAACATTACTGCCTGCTGGATAACATTACTGCCTGCTGGATAACATTACTGCCTGCTGGATAACATTACTGCCTGCTGGATAACATTACTGCCTGCTGGATAACATTACTGCCTGCTGGATAACATTACTGCCTGCTGGATAACATTACTGTCTGCTGGATAACATTACTGCCTGCTGGATAACATTACTGCCTGCTGGATAACATTACTGCCTGCTGGATAACATTACTGCCTGCTGGATAACATTACTGCCTGCTGGATAACATTACTGTCTGCTGGATAACATTACTGCCTGCTGGATAACATTACTGCCTGCTGGATAACATTACTGCCTGCTGGATAACATTACTGCCTGCTGGATAACATTACTGTCTGCTGGATAACATTACTGTCTGCTGGATAACATTACTGCCTGCTGGATAAAATTACTGCCTGCTGGATAACATTACTGTCTGCTAGATAACATTACTGTCTGCTGGATAACATTACTGCCTGCTGGATAACATTACTGTCTGCTGGATAACATTACTGCCTGCTGGATAACATTACTGCCTGCTGGATAACATTACTGTCTGCTGGATAACATTACTGTCTGCTGGATAACATTACTGCCTGCTGGATAACATTACTGTCTGCTGGATAACATTACTGCCTGCTGGATAACATTACTGCCTGCTGGATAACATTACTGCCTGCTGGATAACATTACTGCCTGCTGGATAACATTACTGCCTGCTGGATAACATTACTGTCTGCTGGATAACATTACTGTCTGCTGGATAACATTACTGCCTGCTGGATAACATTACTGCCTGCTGGATAACATTACTGCCTGCTGGATAACATTACTGCCTGCTGGATAACATTACTGCCTGCTGGATAACATTACTGCCTGCTGGATAACATTACTGTCTGCTGGATAACATTACTGCCTGCTGGATAACATTACTGCCTGCTGGATAACATTACTGCCTACTGGATAACATTACTGCCTGCTGGATAACATTACTGCCTGCTGGATAACATTACTGCCTACTGGATAACATTACTGCCTGCTGGATAACATTACTGCCTGCTGGATAACATTACTGCCTGCTGGATAACATTACTGCCTGCTGGATAACATTACTGTCTGCTGGATAACATTACTGCCTGCTGGATAACATTACTGCCTGCTGGATAACATTACTGCCTGCTGGATAACATTACTGCCTGCTGGATAACATTACTGCCTGCTGGATAACATTACTGTCTACTGGAAAACATTACTGCCTGCTGGATAACATTACTGCCTGCTGGATAACATTACTGTCTGCTGGATAACATTACTGTCTGCTGGATAACATTACTGCCTGCTGGATAACATTACTGCCTGCTGGATAACATTACTGTCTGCTGGATAACATTACTGCCTGCTGGATAACATTACTGCCTGCTGGATAACATTACTGTCTGCTGGATAACATTACTGCCTGCTGGATAACATTACTGTCTGCTGGATAACATTACTGCCTGCTGGATAACATTACTGTCTGCTGGATAACATTACTGCCGGCTAGATAACATTACTTCCTGCTGGATAACATTATTGCTTGCTGGATAACATTACTGCCTGCTGGATAACATTACTGTCTGCTGGATAACATTACTGCCTGCTGGATAACATTACTGTCTGCTGGATAACATTACTGCCTGCTGGATAACATTACTGCCTGCTGGATAACATTACTGCCTGCTGGATAACATTACTGCCTGCTGGATAACATTACTGCCTGCTGGATAACATCACTGTCTGCTGGAAAACTTTACTGCCTGCTGGATAACATTACTGCCTGCTGGATAACATTA
>NW_027201248.1:0-12445 GCF_038502225.1 Cherax quadricarinatus
CCCTCACTTGCTGCCTTTGCTTGCTGCCTTCACTTGTTGCCATCACTTGCTGCCCTCACTTGTTACCTTCACTTGCTGCCTTTATTGAACGTCATTTATTCACTATATTAATGGCATACCATTCCGACAAGTTACGATTTGTCAAGGCTAAGAGGCCGAGCATCAATCAAGACTGAGGGACCGAACACCTACCAAGGCTGAGGGACCGATCACCTATCAAGACTGAGGGGCCGAACACCTACTAAGGCTGAGGGACCGATCACCTATCAAGACTGAGGGACCGAACACCTACCAAGGCTGAGGGACCGATCACCTATCAAGACTGAGGGACCGAACACCTACCAAGGCTGAGGGACCTATCACCCATAAAGACTGAGGGGACCGAAAACATCTAAATTAACCCTCCACTTCCGAAACTCTCTCTCCATCAGTTGGAGAAACGTCTCATCAATAAAGATACCCAGGAGTTGCACATCTGCCATATCTGTACTCAAATGCTGAAAACAAGACATCTATGAAACTGGTTGTACATTTCGACCTTCGGCTAAGGTCCTCTTCAGTAGATGGCAATAATAGTGATCTTTATTTCTACAAGTACATGTACAACTTATAAAGGCCTAGCTGACATCAGGGACGTACTGTATAGAAAGCGGGCTAATTAGGATGCGACCCACACCAGTCGGCTAACACCCAGGTACCTACTTACTGCTAGGTGAAGAGGACCTCAACTGGTGGTTGATACAGCTAATCTCTTTTAAAGTGTTTCACTGTCAGCGTGAGTGTTCTCTCAGCACTGACAAGTGCTGAGAGAATCACATACTTGAGTCACGGGAGTGCAGCCAAACTCTTGGCGTTTTCAGTGGTTTGTGTTCGTATATTCGTGATAAGTGTTAAAACCCATGTACATCACTGGGCATAAGTTGCGTTGGATACTCGATCCTCTGTTTCTCTAATGACGGATACACTGTTATTCAGTCTCATTCTCCTGGCACGATCACTCCAGGAAACTGTGTGTGTGTGTGTGTGTGTGTGTGTGTGTGTGTGTGATTGCCTAGTTGAATCTATAAGCTCTAATCTTCAGTCCTTCTAGTCGCTTGTCGTCGCTATTCTGACTTCGTGTCGCTGCTAGTCTGGAGGCGAATTTTTCTTTTAACTTCTCGTATTATCTTCGATTTTCTTTTGAAGTAATCTCACACTCCAACACTTTATTTAGAACCGGCATCGTCCCAGAGGAAAGTGCTGGAGTGGATCAAAGGGGATAACTTCATCAGCATTAAAAAAACAAAAACAGATCAGATAAATTGAAAACGTCAAAATTTTCCATGGAATTCGGTGTGCATAAAGTCCTCCAGAACAACAAACATGAGAGGATGGAGATTTACAACTGTTCTCCACTCAACCATCGTCCGCTGAAAACTTATCGGTTATTTTCCCCCTCCGGTAGCCTATGGTAGACAACAACAACATCACGTGTGGTAGAGAGCCGGTTGGATGACTGCAGTACTCGGGAACTGATAGCCAACGAGAAATTGCTGGTCGTATGTTTTCGGTGTGCTTGTGTGATGGACAGTTTACAGAGAGAGTCTTTATTCCATTGATGTTTCGCTCAGTTTCGAGCTTGATCGAGTCGGGAGGTGTGCATAACGTTGGGAATGAGTGCTGATTGCTACCTGGCTGCTACACTGGTCCCCATTCTCGAAATAAATGGTAAGCATGAATATAAGAATGGTATACAATACAGACAGGTTGATAAGTAAGACACACCTCTTCTCCAAGCTGAGGGACTGACCACCTCAAAACTACGTCTTCAAGGGTGATGGACTGATCACATCTCTACTGCTTCAGATAACTCTTCTGAACTCGACTGAAGAAACCTACTGTATGAGAAACGTTTCGGAATAAAGATACCTAACTGTTGTACCTGTCTTGTCAATTGGTAAGCACACGTTTGGGTTTGTGTGTACTTCATGAGTACAAATGTTTAACGTGTATGTGGGTTGCTATTATGTTGGAAGACCAGGGCCTAGTGAGTGTTTGTATTTATTGCCTCGCTCCACCCCTCACCTGATCTCCCTTCCCACTCATCCTCCCACTCAACCCTCTCCGGTTCACCCTCTTACACTGTATTCTTTAATTTATTTTCTAAATCACTACCAGAGAAATGCACTCCTACGCTATGAACTCGCGAATTTCTCCAGGCATCTCTGGCAGCCTGTCTACACTTTTTCGGTGACTTCTACACCTTCCACTACACTATTTCTCACACACTACACCACCTCCCACACTCTCTAGCACCTCCCAGACACTCCATCATCTGCTCCCTCCCAGGACTCCACTACCTTCTACACACTTCAATATCTCCCACACTCTCTAGTACCTCCCGCGCACTTCAGCATCTCCCACACACTCCAACGCTTTTCATATACTCCAGTACCTCCCACGCATTCCAGCACCTCCCACATATTCCAGCACCTCCCACACACCCCAGCACTTTCCATATACTCCGGTATCTCCCACACACTCCAGCACCTCCAACACACTCCAGCACCTCCGACACATTCCAGTACATCCTGCTCCCTCCCACACACTCCAGCACTTTCCACACACATCCTGCTTCCTCCCAGGATTACAGTGCCTCCCACATCCTCCAGTACTTCCTGTTCCCTCGCAAGGGCTCCACTTGCAACAGGTGCAGCACACCATCTTTACCTGCGGCCTTGTAAGCAGAAGACTGACAACAAGACAATAGCGGCCTCCTGGTTCCCCAGAGTATATCATTATCTTGGCCTCAAAGGACGGTAACATACAATTAAATCCATCAAGCTGTTGGCAATCACTGTTGTTCTCAACACATCTCTCTCGGTAGCTTCTCTTATCGCGCATAATGGAATAACCCTAATTAACTTTATTCAGAGAAGTGCTGGGATTCCGACCATAGCAGACATAATATCCTGGCAGTGTGGACTTCATGTTTAAAGAACTGCGATGGATTAGTGCGATTTTCCAACATATCGTTAGGGTTAAATGGCGTTACGTTAATGGGAACCCGACAAGTTGATGCGTAAAACACGCGTAGAACTTGGAAGGAAGACGTTATGCCAACTAGTGATGTTTTTAAAGTCAGTTCCGTATCCTTCCTCCTGTCTCTGCTTCAGACTGATCAGAGCTAAGGCTAAGACTGAGGGACTGATTACCTCATCTTCCACTATCTCCAGTCTTCTGTGATGTGAAAAAAAAAATCAGTGGTTGGATTCCCAGTGTTGTATATGTGTCTTATGATCAGATGTATCTGCAGAAACGGCACTTCACTTGAAGATATGGAAAACAAACACAAGTGCAGTATAATGCGATCCTTTATTGACAAAGTTTCGCCCACATAGGGGAGCTTTATCAAGTCAATAGTGAACAGTACGTGAATAGGACGTGGGTGTAGACAGGCTCATCTTATTTCATGTTTCTGTCTGTGAATTTCATCAAATAGAAAGAAAAAATAACTATAACATTTTTATCTACGAGTTTTAAACTTGGAATTTAGTATTTATGAATATAAATAAAAAGGCATTAGAGCAGCCGAGTCTCCTTAATAAGCAAGAATGTTAAATCCCAGTGGTGAAGTTTTTGAATTAGTTTAAGTTAAGGGCTGTCGACGGCAGGTGGGTCATTAAGGCTAGAGTTCACCTGTACACTAATTTCAAGAATTCTTTCATTCTCTACAATAGAGATTAAAAGAATACCATCGGTGTATATACACAGAGGTATGTACCACCGGTGTATATACACAGAGGTTCATTTAAAATGGTAAAAATTACGTATATAACGAAATGCATTTCTTCGCACAATAACACATGAGATTTCATTCCCAGGTGGAGCACTTTGTATATATTCCGATGAGAAAAACTCTTCATTTGTGTACAGAGTGCAACAGTGCATGGATATTTTGAGGTACTTATATATATATATATATATATATATATATATATATATATATATATATATATATATATATATATATATATATATATATATATATATATATATAATTCTTTCAACAAACCTGCCGTATCCCACCGAGGCAGGGTGGTCCATAAAGAAAAAGAAAAATCTCTCTTTTTAACTACAGTAATGTATACAGGAGGAGGGGTTAGTAGCCTCTTGCTCTCGGCATTTTAGTCGCCTCTTACGACATCCATGACTTACGGAGAAAGAATTCTGTTCCACTTTCCCATGGAGATAAGAGGAAATAAACAAGAACAAGAGCTAGTAAGAAAATAGAAGAAAACCCAGAGAGGTGTGTATATACATGCTTGTACATGCATGTGTAGTGTGACCTAAGTGTAAGTAGAAGTAGCAAGACGTACCTGAAATCATGCATGTTTATGAGACAGAAAAAAAGACACCAGCAATCCTACCATCATGTAAAACAATTACAGGCTTTCGTTTTACACTCACTTGGCAGGACGGTAGTACCTCCCTGGGCGGTTGATGTCTACCAACCTACTATATATATATGTATATATATAGTAGGTTGGTAGACAGCAACCGCCCAGGGAGGTACTACCGTCCTGCCAAGTGAGTGTAAAACGAAAGCCTGTAATTGTTTGACATGATGGTAGGATTGCTCGTGTCTTTTTTCTGTCTCATAAACATGCAAGATTTCAGGTACGTCTTGCTACTTCTACTTACACCTAGGTCACACTACACATGCATGTACAAGCATGTATATACACACCTCTCTAGGTTTTCTTCTATTTTCTTACTAGCTCTTGTTCTTGTTTATTTCCTCTTATCTCCATGGGGAAGTGGAACAGAATTCTTTCTCCGTAAGTCATGGATGTCGTAAGAGGCGACTAAAATGCCGAGAGCAAGAGGCTACTAACCCCTCCTCCTGTATACATTACTGTAGTTAAAAAGAGAGATTTTTCTTTTTCTTTATGGACCACCCTGCCTCGGTGGGATACGGCAGGTTTGTTGAAAGAATTATATATATATATATATATATATATATATATATATATATATATATATATATATATATATATATATAATATATAATATATATAATATATAATGAAGGAGGGGTGTTAATGTTGCAGTTTAAAAACTGTAGTGTAAAGCACCCTTCTGGCAAGACAGTGATGGAGTGAATGATGGAGAAAAATTTTCTTTTTCGGGCCACCCTGCCTTGGTGGGAATCGGCCAGTGTGATAATAAAAAATAATATATAACATACATAGAGCTTATTTTAATGACTATACGCAAACGACCCCCGTAATCACAAATACAATTTTAGTATGCGCGCGCGCACACACACACACACACACACACACACACACACACACACACACACACACACACACACACACACACACACACACACACACACACACACAGTGTAGAGAGGGTTGACTCGCGGACGTGCTCCGGGGGATAATATAGGCCGGCGATAATGGACTACTTCAACACTAGTATTGGAATATTAATTCGCGACCATAACACGACTATTGTCACGTACAGATGACTGCTAACACACACACACACACACACACACACACACACACACACACACACACACACGCACACGCACACACACACACACACTCACTACTACTACTACTACTACTACTACTACTACTACTACTACTACTACTACTACTGGCTGTTAGCGAGTGTGTAACTGTGCTTGAGTAATGGGGAGAGAAATGATTACGACATTAAAAATATTCCGGGGGAACATACAGGGTAAACCAAAATATAATCTTTGCAAGGGAAAAATGCAGAACTAAGAGACACTAATGAAACTCGAGCACCAGAGCTTGAAAGATGTAGAAAATACTTCTCTATCTTTACATCTTTAAGATGATAAGAAAGAGGGAGCACTGCAGCAGGTCTACTGGCCCAACTCACATCCACCCAACCCCAGTCATGTATTTGTCTAACCTATTTCTAAAACTACACAACGTTTTAGCTTCAATAACATTACTCGGAAGTTTGTTCCACTTATCCACAACTCTGTTACCGTTGCATACATGCAACGGTTGATTAAAACTATTAGTTTAAGCCTCAGTGAACTGAAAAAACCTCCCGCTGAGCCAAACGTTTCCCCAATAGCAAGTTTCTAAACATATGACTCTGATTTATACGAGAGAAACGTTGCACGACTGCCATTTGCTTCTCCAACTTTGCATTTAAAACATCTTGTTTTCCTTTTAGAGAAGAGTTACTTTCACATCTGCAGGTGTCTCATGTCCCGTGCTGGAAGGGACTGTGGTGAAGCCTCCCACCAGGTGTGCAGTTCCCCAGGCAAATCCACTTTTCTTCCGACAATTTCCTCTGCAATGGAGAGAAGAATACTGAAGTTCTCATATATAATTCAGGTCTCGCAATGCAAATATCCTCATAATAAGAGTTATTAGAACCTGTGAATATAATATAAAGTACAGCTAACTCTTCTCTTGCCTGTTTATTGTGTCTAAGTTCAGCCGAGTAGCTAAACTCGATAGTAAATGGCAGTGTAGCATATATGCATATATATTTATGTATAAGAATAACTTACATTCAAGAGAATACAAAGAACGCGAATATTTTCGATTTAACTGGAGACCTTCCTCAGGCGATGCTAAAACTACATTATATAATACATATACAGTATATTCAAACTAGTAGGGTGCACACGAGGAAATTGGCCTATTTTTGTGTGTGTACACCCGACTTGTTAGCATATATATGGATCTCCTTCGAATAAGTTTAGTATTTCCTGATGAGATTTCTCTGTTCACACCGAGAATGTTCGTATTATTTATATAATGCTGAATGAGGTTTATTGTGTATTATCCATACTTTCAACGTATGGTTCGCTACACACACACACACACACACACACACACACACACACACACACACACACACACACACACACACACAGGACGTTCCAGAGATGGGACACAGAAACAAGAGGTCGCAATTGGAACCTGAAGACTCCTATGAGTCAAAAGGATATTAGTAAGTATTTCTTCAGTCATAGAGTTGTCATGAAGTGGAATAGCCTAGAAAGTGACGTAGTGGAGGCGGGAACCATACATAGTTTTAAGACGAGGTTTGATAAAGCTCATGGAGCGGGGAGAGAGAGAGAGAGGACCTAGTAGCGGGGCTAGGAGCTACGAATCGACCCTTACAACCATAAATAGGTGAGTATACATAAACACACACACACACGACTAGCGAAGAGGCGGGACCAGGAGCTATGAATCGACCTATATAACCACATATAGGTGAGTACACATACACACACACTCACAGGGGGTCAAGAGCTGTGACCCTTGCAATCACATACAGGTGAGCACACACACAAACACAAAGTGTTCCAGGAAACTCTAAATAAAATAATCTTTCAGAGTTTAAGACAACAAGAGCTGCTTAATTAACATAAATCAGTCCTTGCTCAGGCAGAAATGTTCAAGAAATGTTAAGGTATTTTATCCACAGTGGTATATTACAAACCATTCTGGAAAAATACCCTGACTTTGCTCATTGTAAATAAAGGATTACCACTTTAAATGTGTGTGTGTGTATGTGACCAAATTAATATCTGCATAAGTAAGTCATAGCGATCGTGACCGGATATAAATATGTAACTAGTTCGTTACCATTGTAACTTGTTCAGCTATCAAAGCTTTGTGGTCCAGTCCCTGGACCCATTATGTACCTCTGTAATCCTTTGACTACCGCCCACAGGATGGGTATGGTCTGCATAATAAAGATGTTAAACTAACCTTGCTCAGTTTGAGTTCTTCTCTCATCCAGCTTGATGTCTTCTCTCATCCAGCTTGATGTCTTCTCTCATCCAGCTTGAGGTCTTCTCTCATCCAGCTTGATGTCTTCTCTCATCCAGCTTGATGTCTTCTCTCATCCAGCTTGAGGTCTTCTCTCATCCAGCTTGAGGTCTTCTCTCATCCAGCTTGATGTCTTCTCTCATCCAGCTTGAGGTCTTCTCACATCCAGCTTGATGTCTTCTCTCATCCAGCTTGAGGTCTTCTCTCATCCAGCTTGAGGTCTTCTCTCATCCAGCTTGAGGTCTTCTCTCATCCAGCTTGAGTTCTTCTCTCATCCAGCTTGAGTTCTTCTCTCATCCAGCTTGAGGTCTTCTCTCATCCAGCTTGAGTTCTTCTCTCATCCAGCTTGAGTTCTTCTCTCATCCAGCTTGAGTTCTTCTCTCATCCAGCTTGAGTTCTTCTCTCATCCAGCTTGAGTTCACTCTCGTCCAGCTTGAGTTCTTCTCTCATCCAGCTTGAGTTCTTCTCTCATCCAGCTTGAGTTCTTCTCTCATCCAGCTTGAGTTCTTCTCTCATCCAGCTTGAGTTCTTCTCTCATCCAGCTTGAGTTCTTCTCTCATCCAGCTTGAGTTCTTCTCTCATCCAGCTTGAGTTCTTCTCTCATCCAGCTTGAGTTCTTCTCTCATCCAGCTTGAGTTCTTCTCTCATCCAGCTTGCGTTCTTCTCTCATCCAGCTTGAGTTCTTCTCTCATCCAGCTTGAGTTCTTCTCTCATCCAGCTTGAGTTCTTCTCTCATCCAGCTTGAGGTCTTCTCTCATCCAGCTTGAGTTCTTCTCTCATCCAGCTTGAGTTCTTCTCTCATCCAGCTTGAGTTCTTCTCTCATCCAGCTTGAGTTCTTCTCTCATCCAGCTTGAGTTCACTCTCGTCCAGCTTGAGTTCTTCTCTCATCCAGCTTGAGTTCTTCTCTCATCCAGCTTGAGTTCTTCTCTCATCCAGCTTGAGTTCTTCTCTCATCCAGCTTGAGTTCTTCTCTCATCCAGCTTGAGTTCTTCTCTCATCCAGCTTGAGTTCTTCTCTCATCCAGCTTGAGTTCTTCTCTCATCCAGCTTGAGTTCTTCTCTCATCCAGCTTGAGTTCTTCTCTCATCCAGCTTGAGTTCTTCTCTCATCCAGCTTGAGTTCTTCTCTCATCCAGCTTGAGTTCACTCTCGTCCAGCTTGAGTTCTTCTCTCATCCAGCTTGAGTTCTTCTCTCATCCAGCTTGAGTTCTTCTCTCATCCAGCTTGAGTTCTTCTCTCATCCAGCTTGAGTTCTTCTCTCATCCAGCTTGAGTTCTTCTCTCATCCAGCTTGAGTTCTTCTCTCATCCAGCTTGAGTTCTTCTCTCATCCAGCTTGAGTTCTTCTCTCATCCAGCTTAAGTTCTTCTCTCACTCAGTTTCAGACATTCTATAGCAACTTTGTTTTTTTTTTGTTCCATTTTGAAACTGTTTCATGTATCCACGTTAAAATCTTCAATTTATTTTGCTGTGTTATGTTAGATGCAGATATTAGAGTTTGGCACCAAGTGGTATTGTGTATAATGGTCTTGGCCCTCCAAGGTTTAGTGCCTTCACTAGCTAAGGACTCTTGATTCAAGAAACTAGAACTACCTTCCAGATCCGCATATCGAATCTTGTTGCTTCCCATTTCTTAAACAACAAAAGTAGTGTAGTGCATCGCCAAAACGGGAAACTGAATGTCTCTCAGCTGGCGATTTTTTTAATGGATCTAATTCACGGCGTAAAATCTTAAAAGCATTTTTCCCTCAGGGTCTGTGAGTCTCATTTACCTGGGACAAATGACGTGAGGTTCAGGTTCGGTGCAATCGATCAGGAGCTGCGAGAATCATCTTGCACTGGGAAGTGTGGGGAAGAGGGCTGGGAAATGAAGTCAGTTTCAGTTCCAGTGTAACTGGTGTTCTTGGTGGGCTGCGGAGAGTTGCACCGCTGCTGTGAGGTAAACAGGTCCTCCTAAATTAAGGTGTCTAGCTTGCTTCCAGCACTGCAACAGCTAGGAGCCATTATCAGTCCCATACTTAAAATATATGCCATCACCAATGACATAACGGCCACTGTCACTAACACTGCCGAAACCACTAGCACCACCATCATCATCACTACAACCACCACCATCGCTATGACCACCACTACCATAACATCAGTCACTACTGTCCCTGCCACCTAGATCCACCAGTCACTTTAAATGCAATCACCACCACACAACCACCATTACCACCACCACCACCACCATCCACCCCTCCCCCCAATTCCCTAACTATCCCTCGAGAAATCATCAGTTTAGAAAGTGAGAAATGACTGATGGTTAAAGTTTGATCACTCCTTTCTGTGTCTAGTATACATCTTCCTCGTTCTTCTCCTCCCGTCTATATTCGCACGTACTTTGCTCTGTCTCTTGTTTATATCGCCTATTTAGTCATTACCTATTACTACCCGTTCTCCTTTTGGCTGTTTTTTATCTTTTTTTATATAGCCTAATCTTCGTATTTGAAGGTAAACTATTTTATTTTTTCTCGTTTATTAATCTTTAATTCTGCCTTTGTACTTGCTGACTTTTTGTGGGAAAAGAACAACACCTTTATACAGTGATGAAAATTATTTAGAAAACTGACAAGTTGAAGAATTAGAGACTTGCAATAATTGGGAATAAATATTAAAGCAACGTTTCGCTACTTTTACACAGGGTTTGACAAGGTTAAGGATCCCTAGCTTTATTGACAAGCTATTTACAGGTTAAGGATTCCTAACTTTATTGGCAAGCTAAGAGCTGTTACCTACATCAGCTCATTTGAAAGCATTTTTATTGTTATGAGACATACAAGTAGGGAACAGGATGAAGTTGGAGCCATCTGTGGGCCAGCATTTTCATTTGATCAACTGACTTTATCTCGTTGACATCATTATGCTGTACGAATGTGTTCCATACTCGAGTCATCCTGGGTATATATGATCTCAGATGGAGTGATGTTCTGGAGAAGGGTACAGCCAGAGTGAAGTTGCTGCTTTCTGCCCGTCTTGTGGCATAAAAGCTTGTTTCACGCTGTCCTCGAAGTGGATCCAAGTGTGGTACTTTGACAATATTGGCCTTGTACATAACAGTAAGGCCACCCACATCCCTCCTATGTTGAAGGCTCTGCTGAAATGACAGATCTATCCAGGATGGGTCCAGGCGAGAGATGAGACGTCTTGCTCTGTTCTCTACTCTGTCAAGCAGTCGCAGATGAGAGGGGGGGGGGCAGGCAAACCAAGAAAGTGGAGCATACTCAAGGTGTGAGCGTACTTGTGCCTCGTACAGAATCTTGCAACCCCTACTGTCAAGCAGATGCGAGATACGGCGAAGTGCTGTAAGCTTCCTGGCTCTCTCTCTCTCTCTCTCTCTCTCTCTCTCTCTCTGTCTCTGTCTCTGTCTCTGTCTCTCTCTCTCTCTCTCTCTCACCTAAATACTTTAATTCCTAGAGTTTTCCTTCGATGATGGGTCACCTCAAAGCGGTGATGGCGTTTGCAGTTTGTGTCTAGGGATAGAGGGACCCTCTTAATTAACTGAGAGGGGTGGCACTCTTCCCATGAGGTGCTTGCCTTAGAACCCACCATCTATTTCGGAGTAAACAATGGGGGATATTGCCCCTTTCGTATAAATTTACTCACTCTTTTGGCTGATGACATACGTTGATGGATATTGATTGCGGATTACGCAAAACAAAAAAAAAATAGTTTTACTTGCGTTGTGGTTTCTGTGAAATGAGAGTGAAGTAGTCACGGTAGTGACCACTTTATAGAAACTGAATATGCTTAAAATTCTGAAGAACCAGAAGGTTCTAGTATTTCGTTAGTACAAGAGAACACCAAAACTCCTTAGAGTAAGGATTAAAGTACACTCTCAGTGTATATACAGAGACATACATACATAATATATTTGCATATATTAAGCGCCCACACATGAGGTTTTTTTCTGTTGACTTAATAATGTCCAATCTTTAGAAATTTGTTTAAAATAAATGCTTACTCCGCATTAAGTGAATTTTATAACTCTTTTGACCTCACGTATCCTGGAGAAATAAAAAAAAATGTGGAAACTCAGGCAAATCCTTCCTATAAGATTATCCCAACTGGATTTAAATATATGAAGCTTCCCAGGCGTTAAATTACCCACGAATACAAGAGAAAAAAACAGTTTGCATGAGGGTCGTTTATTTACAGGGACGAGTTGTGTTTTTTTTTTTAGGGGGGGGGGCGCTGCGAGCAGCAGAAATAATATTTTTGGTCTAATTGTCAATTTTAAATGTGCTTGAGTGAGTTCTGATTATACATTTGTGGATTATTATTTTGTTTTTGGTGGCCGTGTTGATGATGTGTTTTTGTTCGTGGTTAATGTTTTTATTGTCAATGATTTTCTTTGTATGCTTCTGTTCCATGTTGATGCTGTTGATACACGGGCTTTTGTTGTTGTACCTTTTTTGCTGTTTTGATCATAATGCTGCTGTTGCTGCTGTCGAGTTTGCTGTTGCCTCTGTTACATATGTTCTTGATACTGTTGCCTGTTACTTGTGTGCTCTTGACGCTGTTGCTGTCGAGTTTTGCTCGTGTTGCTGTTATTCCTGTCAAGTTGGCTATTACCCGTT
>NW_027201249.1:0-12433 GCF_038502225.1 Cherax quadricarinatus
AACATATATATTTTATTTAAACAGTACATAAAACAATAAATAACACATAAAACGATACGATAACTGATATCTATATAATACATAGATAGGTCGGGGAAAACTTATCAAACTTTGACAATACAAATAAGAACAAACTAATACTCAGGAGCCCAGTAAATTTAAAACTAAACTCATCTACAATAACAACATACATATATAGTGAACAACAACCATAATATAGGAAACACAGTTTCCAACTAAGTGGACTTGACACGACAATGATAATACAATACAAAATTATCCTTCAAACTCCATACAAGTGAAACTATGTCCACTGTCAAGTGACTAGACAAATCAATCCACATTAATTAAAACATTAGGTAATGATGTAATTATTGAGCTCGGTAAGACATGTTACAACCAATAAATAATAACTGACTCTTATTTACACATCATATACATATGATGTTCATAAATTTATTCCAAACCATACCGTGACCTGTAACCCATAATGGTGACAATACTATATAGCAATAGTACATTTGTTTGATGGAGATTTAAAAGTCTCGGTCTGACACATGAAAACTGTACTACGAGTCCAAGGATAATAAAAACTATCTAATAAACTTCTATTATACCTTCCTTATACTTTCTTGTACCCAAACACAACCTTACTTATTACTCTCACACCAAACACAACCTTACTTATTACTCTCACACCAAACACAACCTTACTTATTACTCTCACACCAAACACAACCTTACTTATTACTCTCACACCAAACACAACCTTACTTATTACTCTCACACCAAACACAACCTTACTTATTACTCTCACACCAAACACAACCTTACTTATTACTCTCACACCAAACACAACCTTACTTATTACTCTCACACCAAACACAACCTTACTTATTACTCTCACACCAAACCACGCACTCAAAACACATACGAGAGACCAGTCCTTTTACGTTTTTACGTCGTACAAATTCCATAAATCCGGAACACGGAAACTACGGTAGGTATATGGAAAACTACGCTCCCAACGATTCCCAAACAACAGCTTGTTCCTACACTTGGTTCGATACATGACTGCTATAATACCGTGTACCCTCTCAATTGTTCCAGCTGTCCGGAGCACCCAAGATGTATGAATAAAATCTGATACTAACACCCCCAATGCCCTTTCGACATCATCCGGGACCCCCCCCCCCACGTCTAAACTAAGGACACGTAAGGGAGACAACCCCCCCCTCCACCCACCCACCCACCTAATAAGTCTACCGAGCCAACAGCGCACGGCTTCTAACCACTCGCAAAAATAAATCGCATGGAAAACAGTTTCTTCGATCCCACAATCGCTACAGGACAGAATACCGCGTAACCGTCGTGTACACAAAATGGACCCGGACGGCAAGATGTTATGAAAAAATTTATATACCGTTTCACGAAATATGGGTCACAACGGAAGATCCACCAGACGGTTCCAAATATCAGCCCAAGCGTACAATGGAAACTGACTACAGACCGGTGCCACGTCAGCTTCCATAGTCGCCTGAACTAAGATATGCAATTTACACGTGTGCGGATTCAAAACAACTGTAAGCACGCGCAACACATCTATGCATATATGGCGATCATGCCCCTTAACACACTCGCACAGGTATTGATATGTCTCGCTAACTGGATTACCTGCCACTCGCAGGTATTGCACATATGTATGCTTGACAAAAGGGGCAAGCATTGATGCATGAAAATCTAATAATCCCAAACCCCCTTTGCGAACACTTAAACTAAGCACACTGCGTCGTAACCAGCAACAACGACTTCCCCAGATAAACCGAAACACACGCACCAATAAACGTGTCTCATCTCTTGGGCACAACAAAGATACACGCACAACATGCCACACTTTAGCATATAGGATGGAGTTAGTAACTATCACCCGTTGGTGGAGAGTTAACCCATGTAATCTCAGCATACCCACACGCCGGATTACGCTATCAACCACCATCTTAGAATTGAGTACACGTCCTTCAGTACTACTAGCCGCATGAATTAACCCGCATATTTTCAAAGATTCACGCACCACCCACGGACTCTCCACGGAGATTGGACCTCGTTGCCACGGCCCTAAAAGTAATAGTCCAGACTTATCCTTATTACATATCATACCCGTTGCCTCGCTAAAAGTGGTCACAATACGATCTACGGCAGACAAACTACCGGCATCTGTAAGCATGAGCGTTGTATCATCAACATAGCCAACAATATGGATGGGCCTACCGCACTGCCCATTACATGGATGCTGCTCACACCCAGCTGCCAGTGCCCTATACAATGGTTCCTGATAAATAGCAAATAAAATTTGCGATAACGGGCACCCCTGGCGAATCCCATGATGTAAGGATACAGTCGTACCTAATTTCCCATTCACCTGGACGCGTAAACTCGCGTCAGTATACAATGACATAACCCACTTAATAATCATTTGTGCAAAACTCAGCTGCTCCATTATGACAACAGCAAAGAACTACAGACCAATAGCACTAACATCCCATATCATAAAAATCTTTGAAAGGGTCCTAAGAAGCAAGATCACCACGCATCTAGAAACCCATCAGTTACACAACCCAGGGCAACATGGGTTTAGAACAGGTCGCTCCTGTCTGTCTCAACTATTGGACCACTACGACAAGGTCCTAAATGCACTAGAAGACAAAAAGAATGCAGATGTAATATATACAGACTTTGCAAAAGCCTTCGACAAGTGTGACCATGGCGTAATAGCGCACAAAATGCGTGCTAAAGGAATAACAGGAAAAGTCGGTCGATGGATCTATAATTTCCTCACTAACAGAACACAGAGAGTAGTCGTCAACAGAGTAAAGTCCGAGGCAGCTACGGTGAAAAGCTCTGTTCCACAAGGCACAGTACTCGCTCCCATCTTGTTCCTCATCCTTATATCCGACATAGACAAGGATGTCAGCCACAGCACCGTGTCTTCCTTTGCAGATGACACCCGAATCTGCATGACAGTGTCTTCCATTGCAGACACTGCAAAGCTCCAGGCAGACATCAACCAAATCTTTCAGTGGGCTGCAGAAAACAATATGAAGTTCAACGATGAGAAATTTCAATTACTCAGATATGGTAAACATGAGGAAATTAAATCTTCATCAGAGTACAAAACAAATTCTGGCCACAAAATAGAGCGAAACACCAACGTCAAAGACCTGGGAGTGATCATGTCGGAGGATCTCACCTTCAAGGACCATAACACTGTATCAATCGCATCTGCTAGAAAAATGACAGGATGGATAATGAGAACCTTCAAAACTAGGGAGGCCAAGCCCATGATGACACTCTTCAGGTCACTTGTTCTATCTAGGCTGGAATATTGCTGCACACTAACAGCACCTTTCAAGGCAGGTGAAATTGCCGACCTAGAAAATGTACAGAGAACTTTCACGGCGCGCATAACGGAGATAAAACACCTCAATTATTGGGAGCGCTTGAGGTTCCTAAACCTGTATTCCCTGGAACGCAGGAGGGAGAGATACATGATTATATACACCTGGAAAATCCTAGAGGGACTAGTACCGAACTTGCACACGAAAATCACCCACTACGAAAGCAAAAGACTTGGCAGACGATGCACCATCCCCCCAATGAAAAGCAGGGGTGTCACTAGCACGTTAAGAGACCATACAATAAGTGTCAGGGGCCCGAGACTGTTCAACTGCCTCCCAGCACACATAAGGGGGATTACCAACAGACCCCTGGCAGTCTTCAAGCTGGCACTGGACAAGCACCTAAAGTCAGTTCCGGATCAGCCGGGCTGTGGCTCGTATGTTGGTTTGCGTGCAGCCAGCAGCAACAGCCTGGTTGATCAGGCTCTGATCCACCAGGAGGCCTGGTCTCAGACCGGGCCGCGGGGGCGTTGACCCCCGGAACTCTCTCCAGGTAAACTCCAGGTAAACAGCCTTCCAATCTAACGCCAAAATTCCTCCCCCCTACCCATTTCACTTTGGTGGTCGCGAACGAAATCACCAAGTACCTTTTGGCTTAAATACAGCGATCGTCCTGGAATACCAGCCTGACCTGGATGTAAAACCTTCTCTAGGATGGGTTTAAGGCGATTGCAAAAATTTTTTGCATATAATTTATAATCAGTGTTTAACAGGGTAATTGCCCTGTAATCATGTATATCAGTACATTCGGTTTTTTTTCGGAACAAGAACCACAATACCTTCTCGCTGAGACCTACTTAAACAACCCCGATTTTTCATACTATTTAATAACCTAACAAGAAACTCACTTAACTCGCCCCAGAATTCTAAATAAAATTCACATGGCAACCCATCTGACCCCGGCGATTTTCCTTTTTTCACGTCCTGCAAAGTTGTCCATATTTCATCAGCACTAACAGGCCCCATAGCATATAGCTGTTCATCCTCTATTAATTTACTAGTCACCCACAACTGGACGACATCCATGGCAACAGTACGATCTCGACTACCACTAAATGTATCACGGTAAACTATGTCAGCATAAAGACTCATACGATCAGTATCCATTATCGTCGTACCCGACGGGAAGGACTCAGCCCCGTCCCGCACCATAAAACCCATTATATTGAAGGCCCGACTATGCTGATTTTGTTCACGTAGAACATGCGCAGATGGTCGGTCTCCTCAATGGACTTCATCAATTCCCGCCGCAATTCGCGTCCCCTGAAATAACTGATTTTGTAAATCCGATATTTCCGCTTTTAGGGCAGCGATGGTGGTTACCGGATATTCTGCACATGGCTCGCAACACGCACGTAATTGATGCCGTAAGTAATTTAACTTCCCATAACGTAATTGTATCGCCTCTTTACTCATTGCCCGAAAAAAGGATTTAATACAGGGTTTACCCCTTACATCCCACCACTCTAGAATATCTACGACACCCATCCCATTATTCCATAATTGAGACCACATCCAACGAAATAAATCATGAATTTCATCTCCGTTTAAAAGACTAACATTTAATTTCCAAAATCGAGGAACGACTTGTGGCAAACCAGCCTAGGCGAGACATACCAATACCACACGATGATCAGTAAAATGTTCATCACATATCTGGACACTCTGTATGTCAATAGCATGCACTACATAGATCCTATCGAGTCGAGCCGCGTAACCCTGTCGGACAAAAGTAAAATCCACCCCGCCAACTACATCACCTCCCACGTCGCGCAACGCAACCCCTTGCAAAATATCACCCAAAAGTTGAGAATAAAACCCACTACCCTGCGGTTCCACGTCCCGATGTCGTGTAATGCAATTCCAGTCACCTCCCACGATGGTTACCGCAGGTAGCGACCGGAAGTGATACACAGGCGTCTCCTGAAAAAACTGATTTTTCGTACTCACATCCCTCTCTGCAGGTTCATAAACGCTAATGAATCCGACTCTCATCGTACCCCACCACCCGTCAACGCGCACTAAGCGACAGTCAGACCCAACTTCCCAATGATGTAGCCAAAAAGAACTGTTCTCTCGTATTAACACTGCCACACCACCCTTTAACCGCGGACTATTCACTCCATACACAACATAACCTCGTATTCTCAATTCACCCACATCCTGATAATTGTGCTCTTGGAGAAACACAACATCAGGCTTAAAATGACATAAACACTGCTCAAAATCATCTTTCCTGTGAGTCGCCCGTAAACCATTGACATTTATAGTTAAACACTGGAATGTTGCTGGCTTTCGTCACACACATTCACTCGTAATACATTGAGACATTGACCGACATCACAGTCTGTGCCACAAACATCGCCAAGCGGGAGGCTCGCCACCCTGGCATTGCCGTCAAAGCCATTAGCCGCAATCGCGGCCCACGACTTTTTCCCAGGTCGTTGTCCTGGTGTCATTTCATCATCACTACTTGAATTCCCTGCCGCCCGCTTACGGGAGATCCCGTCAACAACAGTGCGGGCGGCCATGGTCATGTGTGCATGGACGTCCATGCTAGTAATTATCACAGTGGGTCCGTCTGGAGTAGCAATCGTTGACGGTGGGCTACCAATGCTATTATCGGACGCCACTGGGGTGGATGGTGGCGCTGGACACTCCTCCACCGCACCATACAATTCTGGAAATGATACAGGGAGGTCTAGCTCTACCTCACGAGGTGGAACAACATCAGTTGATGTTGCTGTGACACCGTCATCAGTAACGCTCGTCTCCATACAGGGCAATGTTACACACGGTGAATCAGGTGTAGTGACAGGTACATCGAGGGAAGGCTGTTGAGGCGTTGGTGTCGGACAGACGCCCTCGCCTACCATGGACTCGGGGGCTTGTGTAGGAGTGTCTGACGACACACGCTGCTCACCCTGTTGACGGGAACGCCGACGATCACATTGATACGCCATGTGTCCATACGCATCACATACCGACACGTCTTCCTTTGCCCCGGGTAATACACATATACCTGAGTATGGTAGACATCGAGGAGAACAAAAGACGGGATGGCAATTTTGATGAACATTTTTACTGAAAACGACCCATCAGGTTTACCTTCAAATGGGCCATGGCTCCATACACCTGCATAAGTCTGGTGAATCATCCCAAATTTGGTGAAAACCTTACGGATTGCATGCTCATCAGCTTCGAAAGGGACGTTTCGAATCTTGACCCATGTGTAAGTGCGGGACACATCCCGAAGACACACTGCCACAGTTGAGTTCACCTGACAACGTAGATCTTGATAACGTTGAACAACATCCTCATACACTGTAGTAGTCGTAAACTTGACGAAAACCCGGGAAGCACCATTTACTGAAACACCATAGATGTCATCGTTGGAGATCTTATATGTGTCTTGCAGGATTTGGAGTAGGAGGACGTCAACATTATGATCCAACAAAGATCCCTGCAAAATCTCCACACATACAGTGTTAACTCGTCGGAGGCTCCCTCCATCTTGTGGGGTAATGTTGATTTTCGCCACCAGAGGGCGAGGCGCAGAGCACACAACCACTCATCTCGGTACCTGTGAGGTAACTGAGTAGCGTCTGCGCAAAGGTCCACTCGGCCCGAAAGCGAAGAGGACAATGGAGTAGAAATTGAAACAAATCAGACATCAGGAACTAGAGTTTCGCCCCAGCCCGCAAGAGGGGGGGGGGGGAGTGTGCGACGTAACTCGCTAATGGTGCCTGGTTGCCTGAACTATCCTAACCCCACTTTAACCTACTCTTCCCTCACACTTGAACGATCGCTGTGACGCTCATTGCCTCCACTATTTTGTCAGCTCTCAGGACCTTCACACTCCTACATATATGATAGTAACAGATGTTAGCAGAGGTCATTTATTTGTTCGCTTCCCATTTACTCTGTCCCTTCTCTCTTTGTCTTCACTCGCTTCTGTCTTCTCTTCTGTTACCCTCTCTATATGTTCATCTAACATCTAACGGTAAGTAAGTTTATTCAGGTATACACAAATACAGTTACATAGAATTATTATACATAGCAGCATATGTGTAGAGAACCTAGGATAACCCAAAAAAGTCAGACACAGTGACTTATTTCCATTGGGGTTCTTTTACCTTATTATAATATAAAGGTTATAATATTTTCTTATTATTCTACAATGAAGATAACATCTTATTATCATACTAAAAAGACTATCTACTACACGAGGGTCATTAAGACTATCTACTATACGAGGGTCATTAAGACTATCTACTATACGAGGGTCATTAAGACTATCTACCATACGAGGGTCATTACTAGGAATAAGGTAAAATTTACACGTATGTTAGCTAAAAAATAGAAAATCATTCCCCTCCCTTTCTGTGGCTACATTCATCAGACACCTTTTGGCACTCTTCTTGAACTGGTTCATGCTATGACTGGCTTTGACATGTGCGGGTAGTCTGTTCCATTCCTTTATTGCTGTACAATAAAAGGTGTTTGAAGCCTGGCCACTGACTGTGGGTACTACAAAGTTGTGTTCTCTCCCCCTAGTACTATGATTGCTTTGGTTCCCAACCTTGACAAAATTGACAGCAAGATATTCTGGCCAGGATGAATCTTACGATTTTGTTCTGGGTGTTTTGCAGTCTATCTTTCAGTTTTTTTTGTCAAGGCAGAGTACCATGAAGAGCAAGCGTAATCCATATGACATTGTATAAGGGCTAGACATAGGGTCCTGCGAGCCTCAGTAGGTAGACACTGTACTTGTCTATACAGGAACTTCATTCTGGCATTCGCTTTCTTTACTACACTGTTCCCTATCAATTCTCCTGACATGCATGGGTCAAAGGGGATTCCCAGATATTTTACTGATGAAACCAAAGTGATGGGCTCCCCATTACACAGGACATTAAAATTATTTACCCTTCTCAGTTTATGTTTCGTGCCAAAGAGAATGGCTTCAGTTTTCCCGAGGTGTAATGATAGTTTGTTGTCTACTAACCATTTGCTGCAGGACTCCAGTTCCAGTGTTAAAACATTAGCTATATCATGTGGGTCTTTACCTGACACTAACAGGGCACTGTCATCTGCATACAGTAAGTTTGCACTTGACACTGATAGGCATGTCATTGACATAACATAAGAATAATAAGGGACCCAGAATACTACCTTGGGGAACTCCACATGTTATCGGCAGGGGTTCTGATTCCGTTTTGTTGATTTTGACAATTTCTCCTGTTGCTAATGTAGGACTTAAACCAGTCTACAGAACCTATACCGATAGCTTGAAGTTTCTTACATAATATATTGTGGTTGACAGTATCGAAGGCCTTTTGCAGGTCTAAGGTTACCATACCTATGAGGTTCCCCTTTGACATTTCAGTTCTCAGGTAATCCATCAGATTAATTAGGGAGGTGTCGGTTGAGTAAGATCTTCTGAAGCCCGATTGATAGCTATGGAGAATGTTGTTGTCATTAAGGTACTTAACTACTTGACAGTACACCGCCCTTTCTAGAATTTTGGATATTATACTGAGTATACTAACAGGCCTATAGTTGCTGACATCAGACCTACTATTTTTCTTGAAGATAGGAGTAACTCTGGCCTCCTTGAACCCCTCCGGTACGGTATTAGTGGTGATTGATAGATTTATTATGTGAGCAATAGGGATTGACAGTTCAGAAGCACCATCTTTTAGGAACTTAGACGGGATGTGCTCTTAGTTGGGTTTAACCTGCTTAGTTCTTTTTGAATAAAGTCATGAGATACACTTACTAGTTGACAACTGTTTGGGGTTACCCCTTTATTGGTATAGTATGTTTGAAACTTATCAGAGTCTGTGTTAAAGGTATTTGATGCAGCTGGTAGTTTACTTACTAGTGTTGATGCAACAGATGTGTAGTAGGAATTTTTTTTATATATTTTATTTAAAATACACATTACAATAAATAAAGCATACAGTGTCTGATATTTCACCTACAAAAACAATCATATCCTCATAAGCAAAACACTGCAAGTGTTACACTGCCATTAGAAAATTTTCTCTTCAAATGACTCGGTACAACCACCAACACGTGTGTGAAAAACAAGTTGACAATATTATACCCGACATCAATCACATCATTTCAAGTTACAATATGATGTCAGTACACTGCACACACCTCATACATGGAAAATTCCTTACACAAAAACAAAGAAAAACTGTGCAAGCAATACCTATTAAAAACAATTCTCAATTACCCCTTCCTAACAGCAATATACACATTAAGTACATGTAATAAAATATGTTTGAGCAGTACACCCACACCCCCCCAGTACACCCCCCCAATACACCCCCTCCAGTACACCCCCCCATAACCCCAGATCATACAATTGTTCAGTGAACGCAAACACGAATAACCAACGTAATTGAAACCTTGAATATATTATCTTGTTAACAACATAAAAAAAAAAATTCCTCTTTAGTATAAGATGCCTAGATTATGCCAACATGACAAATAATATTTAGAAAAAAGGACATAATATTGAACTTAGTATTATGACTATAACTAAAAACCATGTATATAATTATGAATGCCGTCACCCATGAGAATATTTCACATGATATAGTCACCGACTCACATATTACATATACACATATTACAAAAGTTGATACATAGTATCACAAGACTTATGAAAATTAAAATTCACAGGAATTATATCAGTGTCGTACATGTTCATTAACTTACATAAGATATTAAAAATACCGAATCAATTTATTAAGCCTCCTCGCATTCCCATGCCCAATATAGACATTAATGAAAAACATTCAATAACAAATATTTTTGGGTAGTTCACCTACCCTCCCCCCCCCATTTACCTCAGATCATCATATTTTTACTTCATATTTTATTCCACTAATTCTACAACAATGCAAATGTACAAATGTACAAGTATGTAGGGTCACAGCGCCCACAACCAAGTTCATTGAACAGCAATTAAATTTAACATGGGTATAAAATTAACACAGTACTTCTTATAAATTTTCACATAAAGTGTAAATCATCACCAGGTCCATGACATTATATAAACCACCAGAACACATACCTGAGTCACCAGTACCTGACAGTGAGTGTAATAATTATATGATTACATGATTATATACACCTGGAAAATCCTAGAGGGACTAGTACCGAACTTGCACACGAAAATCACTCACTACGAAAGCAAAAGACTTGGCAGACGATGCACCATCCCCCCAATGAAAAGCAGGGGTGTCACTAGCACGTTAAGAGACCATACAATAAGTGTCAGGGGCCCGAGACTGTTCAACTGCCTCCCAGCATACATAAGGGGGATTACCAACAGACCCCTGGCAGTCTTCAAGCTGGCACTGGACAAGCACCTAAAGTCAGTTCCTGATCAGCCGGGCTGTGGCTCGTACGTTGGTTTGCGTGCAGCCAGCAGCAACAGCCTGGTTGATCAGGCTCTGATCCACCAGGAGGCCTGGTCACAGACCGGGCCGCGGGGGCGTTGACCCCCGGAACTCTCTCCAGGTAAACTCCAGGTAAGACCAAAAAATGTATATTTACGACTTACATGTGGAACTAAACTGAAATCAGGGTGACTGACCGAAAAATATGAATTAACCCGCAAGGAACACAACCAGGTCACAAATTGATGCCCTCACATACCCACTCACACATCACATACAACACAACCTCCACAACCTTACCACGCCCACCATACAATAAAGGAGACCTGCCCCTTGCCCGCCCCATGATCCCGGAGGAGTTTCGCCACAGAGAGGTTACGATAACCCACCGAGAAACGACTCCCAACGCCCCCCATAGATTAATCTATTCCTACACATTGTTCTATAGAACCTTACTGCTAACGCTTTTATCCTCTACTGCCCTTTAATCTGCCTCATTCCCCAAGAAACATGCAAATAATCTGCCATAACATACATCAAAGCCCTTCCCACTTCTCGTGATACCCCACTGACATCCATCGACAAGGTCCTAAGAAACGACCAGCTCCCCCCCCCCCAACAGCCTGATAACACCCACCATCCAGACCCTCACCCCCCCAAAGACGGACAAAAATATACCACATGATAGGCGGTTTCCTTCTCCCCACAGAACAAGCATGTTGCCTCCCTCACCAACCCCATTTTATGCAACACATGCTTGGATGCTCCCCCAGCCTTCCATTAACCTGCACCCTCATGACTGCCCCCTCATATAGAGTGCATACCCATCTCACTATCCCCCCTCCAAAACCCAACTTCTCCAAACAGACCCATAAAAATTCCCTCTTCACACAGTCATAAGCCTGAGCCCAATCCAAACCAAGGACGCCCCCTCCCGGGCAGTTCTCTATAAAATCCCTTATCCCACTGTGTCCATTCTTTATGCTTTGTCCCGGTATCCCATACTGACCCCTATGTATGACATCCCCAATTACCTTCTTTAATCTGTTACCCAATATCTTTGCAAAAATTTTATAATCTGAACACATTAATGACAATGGACGATAATCACTCAAATCCTTCCCCTCCCTTCCCTTCGGCACCAAGACAACAACCCCAGTTCTCTGTGTTCGCCCCATCCTACCACTGCTCAACATATAATTCAGAACTGCCACTAGGCACTCCCTCAGACTCTCCCAATGTGCTCTATAAAAATCATTAGATAAACCATCTATTCCCGGTGCCTTCCCCTGACTCAACCCATTCACCACCTCCTCCACCTCTGCCTCCTTAATGCTGCCCTCCAACATGTCCCGGTCCCCATGCCCCAAACCCAGATGAGCCCCAATAACTCCAAATGAATCCAACCCAACAACCCCTTTCCTCCTCTTCCATTTCTCCCGAAACCAATAATCTGCATACCTACTGATACTGTCTGTATCAGAAAGACCCTGACCCTGCACATAACGCCCCCCTCCCCCCACCAACTGTGCCACAGTAGTCCTCAACTGTCTGTCC
>NW_027201250.1:0-12362 GCF_038502225.1 Cherax quadricarinatus
AGACATGGACCTGCTCTGCATGGGTCAGTAGGCCTGTTGCAGTGTTCCTTCTTTTTTATGTTCTTCTTAACTAATTTCCAACGTTCAATCCAAGGAAAAATTATCTGAGTGTGACGATACATCATTTTGCTAGATACAGTGAGTTATTTCCAATCGTAGATAAAACTGCTGAAACTGTTACCAGAGCATTTAAAGAATGAATAATATGCAAATATACAGTTCCTAAGTCTTTGTAACCGACAATGGTGGTGAGTTTTGTAATGAGATTTTAGAAAAGTTGTGAACTTTGTATAAAATAACTAAATCTACTATTGTTCCTCGCCATCCTTCCAGTAATAATTTAACAGAAAGAACCAATAAGTATTAGATGTGTTAAGAACTATAACTCCCCATGGGACGAAGTTATACCTGATGTTCAATGTGCGATCACTTCCGCCTACAATATCTTTACAGGAGATACTTCTCACTATTATTTGTGTGGTGTAGATAAACGTTTATCTTATGAGTTGTTATATTCGATTCCTAAGCCTAGTTATAATGATTATATTTTGTCTCGCACTCGCTTAGCGCAAAGTATTTACAGAAGAATCCGTGAAAAACTTCGCAAATAAACAGAAATTGGCGAAATACAGAGGCGTAAAGAAGTGGTCTTAGGTAGCACTAATAACTTACATGGATAGTCAACTGTGAGGGTGTTGAAGGCTTCACCAGACTCGAACGTCAACTCAGGAGCTGTGAAGAACGGCCAGCGTCTCATTGCGAAGGACAAGTTGACCAACCACACTAGAGTTGTCACTCTAGTGTGGAGATATATTGAAATGAGACATTCCAGAACATTATTTGTAGTGAGGCAGTAATACAGAACATTTGAAGGTTAATGCTTGGAAGATACTGGAGGGTCTGGTCCCAAATCTTCACATGCACAGGAGGTTAAAATGAGTCGAGTTTTTCCCTCTTACGACTGGCTAATATTCCTGCTTATGAATCTTTTATTTAACCACTGCTCATTCGAACTAAAAAAAAAATTCTGCAAAGAAAAAAATTTTTAGAGCACTTGCTAATGAACTGTATTTTGCCAATTTCTTTGTTTTTCTTTGAGAGTTCACAGTTGATGCATTAATGAGGTTGAGTACTGTTCAATATCACTAATGCATAAACTTGTTGGAACTCGTTAGTACACGACAAAACATAATGTGAGCTGAAATTCTACATGGAGTCACTTTGGAGAGAACTACTTGCAGTAGAAAAAACAAAAGATATATATAATGGTGTATGTGTCATTCTATCCCACAGAGACCTAGAACAGATAAATTTGGATTAGTGTTTCAACAGCAGCAGAAGCAATACACTAACAAAGGATCATTTGTATATTAATTTTGCACTCGCTATCAAATATTGGTGTCACATGATTCCCCATCTCTCAAACGTGAAGGAGTTAGATGTATGAGGGTTGGTAGATGTATGAGGCTAAATGATGGTTTATATAATGTTAGTCCCAATGTCATACATACATGAGTAATGTGATGGAAGATATAAAATCAGTGGAAGCCATGTTTATGGATGATTAGAAAATAATGAGAAGAATACAGACAGGTGAGAGCCAGGAAAAACTACAGACGGTCTTGGAGAGGCCCTAACAAGTACAAAGTTTAGAAGACTGAGCATGAACAAAGAAAATCGCAGACGAAGTACTGGAACAAGAGCAATGGCTGTAAACCTCGCAGAGAGAGAAATGCCTCATGGTAAGCTTGAGGTGCACATCAAACGAATAACTGCTGGAACAAATGCATTTCTGACAACGCCAAGATAAGCTTCCGAAAACTTCGGCAGGCAGTCATTCCCGACCCTGTATAAGACATACGTCAGGTTCACACTTTACCAAGCATGTAAAGAAGTTGGAAATAGTGGATAGATTTGTAACGAGGCTAGTTCCATAACTAAGGAGTATGTCCTACGATTAGAGATTAAGAGAGCAAAATCTGATGACACTAGAGCAGGGATGGCCAACCTATGGCCCATGCACCAAAAGTGGCGCATTGCATGATTAGAAGTGGCACATTGCACCAGTGATAATAATAATAAAAAGCAAGCCTACTCATACAAAAAGTATTAACCAATATCCGATTTGTGGAAAAAATTATAACAGAAATTCAAGGAACTTAAAGCTGAAAATGAGTTTTACTGAAAATAAATCTAAAACCTAGCAATCGTTCTTAGTGATTTTTATTACTTCGAGAACATCTTTTAGCGAAAGTCGTCTTCTTTCACACTAATCTATTTTCATTTAAAGTATATTCAGTAAGCCTAGGAACAAACTGCAGTGAACACCCACACCGCCATCTGTTAGCAGCCATCTTAATGATCTAAATCTGAAACTGCAGAGCAAGAACAAATTGTTTCCTAGTTTAGTAAATGATATCAGTGTATTCAAGATGAAGTTAAAACTCGCAGTTTTAAAATTAGGATTTAAGCAAGTTTCCACATTTAAAATAACAGATAATGGAAATTTTACAGAATATAATGAGAAAATCAGATTATTGCAAGAGTCATTTGAAAGTCGTTAAGGTGATTTTGCTACAGAAGAAGACTGCATACTGGCATTTATAAACCTATTTTCACTTAGTGAATAAAAAATCCTAAAGATGAGTAGTAACAGACAAATGGAACTTATTGATTTGAAAACAAATTCATTATTGAAAATAAAATTTGATGAGCATCCTTGATTCCCAAATGCATCTGAGATAATTAATTTTTTGGCGATCATTTTTCCAGAACTAAGAAAATTGGCCGCTACTGGGTCAGTCTTCCTGCTCTATGAGCTTTATCTTACCTCTTCTGAAAGCTATGTATGGATCCTGCCTCCACTACATCACTACCCAAATTATTCCACTTCCTGACAACTCTGTGACTGAAAAATTCCTTTAGAACATAAGAACATAAGAAAGAAGGAACACTGCAGCAAACCTACTGGCCCATGTGGGGCAGGTCCATGTCAGCCCCCGGCTTAGACCAATAGCCCACCCAGTCAGGTCACCTACACTTAAGGAAGGGGCACGACATCTGACCCAGTAGCACAAGCTAGTCAGGTCCAACTCTCACCCACCCACATCCATTCATCTATTTATCTAACCTATTTTTAGAACTATACAACGAATTAGCTTCTATGACGGTACTCGGGAGTTTGTTCCACTCATCCACAACTTTATTACCAGACCAGTGCTTTCCTATATCCTTCCTGAATCTGAATTTTTCCAGCTTAAAGCCATTGCTGTGAGTCCTGTCTAGGATAGATATTTTTAGCATGCTATTTACATCCCCTTTATTCATTCCTGTTTTCCTTTTATACACCTCAACTTCCTAACATCCCTGAGTCATCTGAGTCTTCAACTTCCAACTGTGATCCCTTGTTGCTGTGTCCCATCTCTGGAACACCCTGTCTCTGTCCACCTTGTCGATTCATGTCAGTATTTTATATGTCGTCATCATATCCCCCCCTATCTCTCCTGTCTTTCAGTGTCGTCAGGTCGATTTCCCTTAATCTCTGCACTTTCTCCAATTTCTTGTCATGCTGAGCCTCGCGCATGCCGTATACTGTGTCGTGAATGCCTCTTTGTTGAGGTTTTCCTAAACTAAGCTTGTCAGCAGATCAGTTGCTGCAGCAGCTATTGGGCTGATGTGTGGCTCTGGCGGTAAGTCCTATACAATACTTTCCCTGAGGCATTTCTCTTTGAGCGAGGTTTGCATCCTTTGCCCCCCAGAGCCTGTAATCTGGAAATTCTTATATTTACAAAAGGAAGCAGACAGGAAGCGTTGAACTACTGAAGAATATAACCCTACTATAGCTGTCTCATTAGCTAGATTGCGATATCTATGTACCTAAGGACCGCATTCAGCAACAGCATGAATGTTAAGATTGTCAAAATTGCATCCCGGTTCAAGCAGGGTTACGAGGGTAGAAGACTTCTCGAAACTGGTCACAAACACCTCAATATATATATATATATATATATATATATATATATATATATATATATATATATATATATATATATATATATATATATATATATATATATATATATATATATATATATATATATATATGTATATATATATATATATATATATATGAGAGAGAGAGAGAGATCTTAAAATTCAAATACTTTACTTGGGTCATATAAACAAGGATTACGAAGATTACACGACAACAATGAGGAACAAGTTACCTCAGGTAAATGAATAATTTATTTATATCACTTTTTATGTTTGAGAAATATTTTTTTAAATACTATGCATACATGCAGTTGCCCATACAGTAAAAAAATGAGACATCAGAATATTGAATTACATAAAGTTACTGAATTCCCTTAATATTGATTAAGCTTGATTTTTTCTTGCCTCCAACATTTCGATTTTATATTGAAAAGACAAACAATTTAAACAACCGTTAGGGAGAGTGTATATATGAATGGTACAAAATTGTGTATATTTTTGTGTTTGGCACAGAGGGACATGTGTGTGTGTGTGTGTGTGTGTGTGTGTGTGTGTGTGTGTGTGTGTGTGTGTGTGTGTGTGTGTGTGTGTGTGTGTGTGTGTGCGCGCGCGCGCGTTCGTGTGCGTGTGTGTACTCGCCTATTTGTACTCACCTACTTGTGGTTGCAGGGGTCGATTCATGGCTCCTGGCCCCGCCTCTTCACTGATTGCTACTAGGTCCTCTCTCTCCCTGCCCCATGAGCTTCGTCGTACCTCGCCTTAAAACTTTGTATGGTTCCCGCCTCCACTACGTCACTTTCTAGGCCATTCCACGGCCTGACCACTCTATGACTGAAGAAATACTTTCTAACTTCCCTTTGATTCATCTGAGTCTTCAACTTCCAATTGTGACCTCTTGTGTCTGTGTCCCATCTCTGGAACATCACGTCTTTGTCCACCTTGTCTATTCCGCGCAGTATTTTATATGCCGTTATCATGTCTCCCCTGACCCTCCTGTCCTCCAGTGTCGTCAGGCCGATTTCCCTCAACCTTTCTTCGTAGGGCAATCCCCGTAGCTCTGGGACTAGTCTTGTTGCAAACCTTTGCACCTTCTCTAATTTCTTGACTTGTTTGATTAGGTGTGGATTCCAAACTGGCGCTGCATACTCCAGTATGGGCCTGACGTAAATGGTATACAGAGTCTTGAACGAATCCTTGCTGAGGTATCGGAACGCTATCCGTAGGTTTGCCAAGCGCCCGTATGCTGCAGCAGTTATCTGACTGATGTGCGCCTCAGGAGATATGCTCGGTGTTATACTCACCCCTAGATCTTTTTCCTTGAGTGAAGTTTGCAGACTTTGGCCATCTAAACTATATTGTGTCTGCGGTCTTCTTTGCCCTTCCCCAATCTTCATGACTTTGCATTTGGCAGGGTTAAACTCAAGGAGCCAGTTGCTGGACCAGGCTTGTAGCCTGTCCAGGTCTCTTTGTAGTCCTGCCTGATCCTCATCCGATTTGATTCTTCTCATTAACTTCACATCATCTGCAAACAAGGACACTTCTGAGTCTATCCCTTCCGTTATGTCGTTCACATATACCAAGAACAGCACAGGTCCTAGGACTGATCCCTGTTCTTGGTATATGTGAACGACATAACGGAAGGAATAGACTCAGAAGTGTCCTTGTTTGCAGATGATGTGAAGTTAATGAGAAGAATCAAATCGGATGAGGATCAGGCAGGACTACAGTGTGCGTGCGTGTGTGTGTGTGTTTGTATGTATGTGTGTGAATGTGTGTGTATGTGTGTGTGTATGTGTGTGTGTATGTGTGTGTGTATGTGTGTGTGTGTGTGTGTGTGTGTGTGTGTGTGTGTGTGTGTGTGTGTGTGTATGTGTGTGTGTGTGTGTGTGTGTGTGTGTAAGAGAGCACTCTGCTAACAGTCACGTGTTTACTGCTGTTGGTTACAGTCACTGTCAGCAACACTGAGAGCACTCTGCTACCAGTGAAGTAATTACCACTTTTACTGTCACTGTCAGCACCACTCAGGGAAATGTACTACCACTGACGTCTTTATCACTGCTCGTTATTGCCACTGCTAGCACCACTGAGAGCACAGTGTTACCAGTGATGTATTCGCAACTGTTATAGTCGCTGTTAGCACTACTGAGAGCACTGTGTCACCACTGATTTTTCTGCCCTTGTTACTACCCTCTTTACCACTGCTCTTATTTTGACTTCAAACATCCGCAGGGAATGACTCACTCACTAAGCCAGAAAAAGCACTCATTCTCCTATACATAAATATTGAGCATTAACAATGTTACCATAACTTTCTCTCTCTCTCTCTCTCTCTCTCTCTCTCTCTCTCTCTCTCTCTCTCTCTCTCTCTCTCTCTCTCTCTTCCATATTCTCTTGCATAACAAATTCACTTACATGATCTGGTCCAAGGTTTTAATTCGCAGGTCTCAGGACTCAAGACCCAAGTCCCAGGTCCTAGAATTTTGGTCTAAAAAAGCGAGTTACAGTTCCTTGATCTCAGGTCTCAGTGTTACCAAATGCAAAGAATTAAACAAAATTTCTGTGCTTTTGAACGTGAGCTCAGCGTTGTGCTCAAAGTGGATAGAAATCCCACTGTCCATAATGTTGAATTAAGGTCGCAGGTGCAGAAAAGAATTTATTGTGATAACGTTTCGCTCTTTAAAGGTTTTTATCAAATCAGTGCAATGGATGAAGGGCCAGAGAGCTAAAAACTTCCCTGGCTTTAACACATGTTTGGCGAACTCCACGAGTTAACCTTTACGGTTTTTCACAAGTATCGGTCACCCAGCTCACTTACGGTACTCACTCCGTGTGAGAGAAAAGTTCAACAGATAGGAGTAGCGAGCGAGTATATGGTAACGATAGTTTGATTGCCGGCTGCTTGTTAAAGTAGGATCAGTCTAGCTCCCACTGTCCCCTCCCCCCCTTTCTCCCCACCCCGAAAGGAGACGCGTGGGGCTCCGGCCTAACAGTAATCACTCGACTCACAGCTCCCAGCACAACTGTAAGCAAAAGCCTCTGCTCCTATTCTAGTGGATATTGGTTGAAAGCTTCACTTTTGACCAATAATAAACTTTGTCCTTTCAGTTTTAAGCTCCACATGAGACTTTTCGATAATCACCACCTTTTTTAAGTATCTTGCACTTATCATGGAGAGTGATTTCTTAAGCAGTAGGTAACCTGTCTCTCTTTCCAGCTTGGAATGACAGATCGGGTAACCTGCCAACCAACGAGAAGTGCTGAAGGAGACAGACTGAAAACGGTCTTGGGACGTCACCTTATAATCTACCTACCTGATTAATTGTACAGGACACTACCCCTCATCTTTGTAGTGGTAAAGAACCTGCGTTCCTGTCATCTGGACTGACTATTCAAGGCTATAGACTCTGTGAAGAACTAGTCGTTGGGTTGTCACTCAACACCTGTGACCCCCCCCCACATCATCATCAACGGCTACAATTTCTACAAGACGGTGTCAACCTCCACCAGACACCCCAGTTTACTTTTACATATTAGTGTTGAATTCAAATGTCATTTTTCCATATCATTTTTCATTTTTCTTTCAAGTAGGATACACCTTCATTTTTTAATGTTTTATCTTCGCATTACTAAATAATAAAGTGTTTATCTTTGTGAATTATTATTTCTTTTTCTATTCATTAATTTTCCTGAGGAGGAGCCAGCCTTGGTAATACTGTCTGAAGTTGTTACAGGGCTGAGTAAGCCTTCACACTCCGCCTACATATTGCTCAGGCGGTTTGGTCTCCAAGTGAGAGATTGTCCATGTCAAGTTTCCTTCATGCCTCTGTGTCCTTGCTTTGCAAAGACTTTCATAATTCTTATGCCCAAAGTACGATTAACTAAGGAGAAAAAGTAAAACTGGAAAGGAATGTGATACGTGGATATAGTGTTTACGTTAAACAAAGTGGTCAACAAAAGTCGTAATACCTTTGCTGGAGTAATTCACAATTAATCTAAACACAGTAGAGAGAGCTGTAGTTTATAAAGTCTATTTGTGTATTATCTCTGCTTGACTTGTATAAAGAAAAGTATCAGTCTCTTGTATTTATAGATATAAAAAGGCATATGACAGGGTGTAGAGGGAGGCAGTGTTGCTAGTGTATTGTTAACGTTGTGTAACACCAGAAAGATATAAACCATAACAGTAACACCAGACATACACACAAACACACTGCTACAAAGAGTAAAAGAAGGTATACATAACATACATATATATGCTTAGTATTATGCAGAAAATCCCACAGCAAGAAATCATTAAATATGAAACATTAATAGTAGAATCAAATTTACAATGAGTGTCGTCTCCATGGTAGTCTGGCTAGACGAGTACTTCTTGTCTGGCTGCTATGTTTCCAGTGAGTCCAGGAAGTTGTGATTATAGGGCACAAATTTTTGTGTGTCCTCCCCTATAATTATATATTTTTGTATATACTGATATTAAAGACTTGTGTTATAATATCATATACAGACAGTGCTCCGTGGATTGGCTGTTCTTGAAAAGTTGAATTCCTCTCTTGAGGAAATGTTGTGTTTGGGGTTCACAACTCTCAACGTCCACCTCAGAACTTTCTTCGTTTACTGAAACATTTTTATAGCCGAGAGTGTGATGGACTGTACAGTATATTACAGTATTTTTTTTTTAAATGATGATATTTAGAAAATTATATACATATATTTTTTATTTATTTTTTCATTGAAACATCAGTTCTTCACATCTAGTATCAGAGTTAACTTTATCATCAAACATTGTACAAAATCATAGAAGATCACTTATAAAGAATCTGTTCTTAACATATGCTAAAGATTATATTATTATAAGTTTTAAGGAAAGGTAAAAAAATATAAACTACCAAAAAAGTAAGAGAATTACTTTGTTTCTACTTTTCTATATTTTTCTTGATTTTTCAGAGACTGAAAGAAAGCAGGACTCGCCTGTCTGTATTTCACAGGTCTCCTGCGTTCCAATATTCTACCTGGAAACCTGGAAAATGACGCCAGGTCTTCCATGTGTAAAGAAAGTCACAGTCTTGACGAAGACTTTTCCATTCCTCTGTCTTGTTTTGAGAACTAATTGTCTAATTTATTAAGACCGGAGATTATGATAGCTAAATATTCACTTTTCTCCTGCATGATATTATGGAAAATATTGTTTTCTTTAGGAGTCGCTGGAGTTGTTTTATAAGAGTTTTTGCTTGACTTAGAACAAACTTTCTTGGATGTAGTAGTCAGGATGCTCAGCTTTTCTGACCTGTTGGTTTATACTGGAAACTTCTTGTTCTAAAGAGCTTGGCCAGCAAATCCCTGAATATCTTAGTAGACTAGACACTGTTCTTTTGTTAACTTATTTAGTGATTGCTGAAATAGTTGTCACAAATTGATGTGCTTGAAGGCTCTCTATAAACAGTGAGCTGGTTCTTATTTTCTTGCTAGAGCTTCTTGTCTATCTGACTGATATTTGTTGCTCTTCCTCAAGAATATTTTCCTTGCGCTATTTTGCTTGTTCTTTCTGTGTTAACATTTTCCGGTGTATGTTTTCTTCCATAACTCTTCCTGTTTTACCAAATTCACAAACGAACAGAAGTGATTTTTTTCTTGTCTGTAACTTTCAGGTTACAGCACAACTTTGTAAGCAGAGACCAGCAGGTCTGACATATATCACGTTATAAGTGTTTTGATTTCGCGTTTCATTTTATTTTTTGTAATTAACTTGAGCAATAATATCAAACTGAGAAAACAGATAATATCACTATATTCTTATTAATCTGAAAGGCATGAATATTTTTCATAATATTTTTTTATTAACACATCGGCTGTCTCCCACCAAGACAGGGTGGCCCGAAAATGAAAAACTTTCATCATTCACTCCATCACTGTCTTGCCAGAGGAGCGCTTGCATTACAGTTATAAAACTGCAACATTAACACCCTTCCTTCAGGGTGTAGGCACTGTACTCTCCACCTCCAGAAGTCAAGTCCAGCCTGCCAGTTTCCCTGAATCCCTTCATAAATGTTACTTTGCTCACACTCCAATAGAATGTCAAGTCGTAAAAACCACTTGTCTCCATTCGCTCCTATGTAACACACTCACGCATGCTCTCTGGAAGTCTAAGTCCCTTGCTGACAAAACGTCCATTACCCTCCCTTCAACCCTTCCTAGACCGACTCATACCCCGCCTTCCCTCCACTACAGATTTATACATTTGGCACCCCAAACTTACCTATCACACCCTCTCTAAATGTTTCTCCCACTTTAGCATTTAGGTCCCCTACCACTATTACTCTCTCACTTGGTTTAAAAGTTCCTACACACTCGCTTAACATCTTTCAAAATCTCACTCCTCTACACTCCTCTCTTCCCCAGGTGCATACACACTTATTATGACCCACTTTTCGCATCCGACCATTATTTTAATCCACATTATCCTTGAATTTATGCATTTATATTCCTTTTTCTCCTTCCAGAACTGATCTATGTTGCATTATATATCAATATTAAAGGTCACAAGTTTTCCACCTAAACTACTTTGTACATTAGATGATATTCATTAATGGAAGTTTATCTGAGACATTAACAAGACGTGTCGGCCAGGAGACGTGTCGGCCAGGAGACGTGTCGGCCAGGAGACGTGTCGGCCAGGAGACGTGTCGGCCAGGAGACGTGTCGGCCAGGAGACGTGTCGGCCAGGAGACGTGTCGGCCAGGAGACGTGTCGGCCAGGAGACGTGTCGGCCAGGAGACGTGTCGGCCAGGAGACGTGTCGGCCAGGAGACGTGTCGGCCAGGAGACGTGTCGGCCAGGAGACGTGTCGGCCAGGAGACGTGTCGGCCAGGAGACGTGTCGGCCAGGAGACGTGTCGGCCAGGAGACGTGTCGGCCAGGAGACGTGTCGGCCAGGAGACGTGTCGGCCAGGAGACGTGTCGGCCAGGAGACGTGTCGGCCAGGAGACGTGTCGGCCAGGAGACGAGACGTGTCGGCCAGGAGACGTGTCGGCCAGGAGACGTGTCGGCCAGGAGACGTGTCGGCCAGGAGACGTGTCGGCCAGGAGACGTGTCGGCCAGGAGACGTGTCGGCCAGGAGACGTGTCGGCCAGGAGACGTGTCGGCCAGGAGACGTGTCGGCCAGACTGTAAGATGCTCTGATAAAATTTTTTGTCACTAAATCAGGTATCTTGAATTATTAAATTTTGTGAAGAGTTTTTGTTTTATGTTTGTAATGGTCAATGATTTTTGTGTCACTAAAAATTTATCTCATTATGAAGATCTTTTAAATACTGTAACATGTATTTATTGAAAGGGTCATAATTATGCTGTTGAATCTGTTAAAGATTGTTACTATAATGACTAACACAGTTGGGAAGTAATTCTTAATACTAAAGTATTTATTGAATGTATAACTTATAATGACTTTCACTGTTGGAAGAATACCTCCGAAACTACCGTAACTACTGAACTATAGTGACTTGAGTCCTGCTGGAAGGAAACCTATAAAACTACCGTAACTACTGAACTATAGTGACTTGAGTCCTGCTGGAAGGAAACCTACTACCGTAACTACTGAACTAAGTGACTTACCTGGAAGGATACCTATAAAACTAACTACTGAACTATAGTGACTTGAGTCCTGCTGGAAGGAAACCTATAAAACTACCGTAACTACTGAACTATAGTGACTTGAGTCCTGCTGGAAGGAAACCTATAAAACTACCGTAACTACTGAACTATAGTGACTTGAGTCCTGCTGGAAGGAAACCTATAAAACTACCGTAACTACTGAACTATAGTGACTTGAGTCCTGCTGGAAGGAAACCTATAAAACTACCGTAACTACTGAACTATAGTGACTTGAGTCCTGCTGGAAGGAAACCTATAAAACTGTCATGGCTACTGAACCATAGTGACTTCAACCTTGTTTGGAAGAAACATGAAGACTGTTGTAGCTACTGAAGCATTGTACACAAGTTACGTCTGCATAATAGCTTGTAGCATTTCTCTGTATTTTTTTCGCTTGTAAACAAACAAGAATAACTAAAATAATTAGTTTCATATATTTTCACAAGTGTAACTTTGGTAGCAGTCTGTGCTAGTGAAACAGATCAAAGCCGTACACAGCCTGTGCTAGTGAAACAGATCAAAGCCGTACACAGCCTGTGCTAGTGAAACAGATCAAAGCCGTACACAGCCTGTGCTAGTGAAACAGATCAAAGCCGTACACAGCCTGTGCTAGTGAAACAGATCAAAGCCGTACACAGTGTTAGACAGAATTGTAAAATATATTTATGAAAAACATTGAACAATTTAAAAAATAAAAGAAATGCTTTTTGCAAAGAACAAG
>NW_027201251.1:0-12360 GCF_038502225.1 Cherax quadricarinatus
TTCTTCCTTCTGCTTGGCCAGTGTGTTATTAGTCTTGGCATGTACAATAACCTTTCTCACATTTTCCAGTTCTGCAACATCCCGCTACGTGCTGCTTTCTATTTAAAGTCATCCAACTATTTTGTCATCTTGCTGATTTAAAATACTGTACATAATTCATCTATATCTTTCAGTTCTTCATTTTTTTTTTTTTTTAACAAGTCGGCCGTCTCCCACCGAGGCAGGGTGACCCAAAAAAAAGAAAGATAATCCCCAAAAAGAAAATACTTTAATCATCATTCAACACTTTCACCACACTCACACATAATCACTGTTTTTGCAGAGGTGCTCAGAACACAACAGTTTAGAAGCATATACCTATAAAGATACACAACATATCCCTCCAAACTGCCAATATCCCGAACCCCTCCTTTAAAGTGCAGGCATTGTACTTCCCATTTCCAGGACTCAAGTCCGACTATATAAAAATAACCGGTTTCCCTGAATCCCTTCACTAAATATTGCCCTGCTCTCACTCCAACAGATCGTCAGGTCCCAAATACCATTTGTCTCCATTCACTCCTATCTAACATGCTCACGCATGCTTGCTGGAAGTCCAAGCCCCTCAACCACAAAACCTCCTTTACCCCGTCCCTCCAACCTTTTCAAGGACAACCCCTACCCCACCTTCCTTCCCCTACAGATTTATACGCTCTCCATGTCATTGTATTTCTCTGCATAGACAATAACAATAACCATGTTGTCTCTTGTCAAATGCTTTTATCTTTAATAGCTTGTGACTATTTTCTCAAATCATATTCAACAGTGTTTATTAGCTATTGTGGTTCTTTCACCTCATCCAGCTACCATTTTTTTTTTCAATCTTTGCTTTATTTGACCATAACTACACAGCTCTTGATGATTTTAGATTTAGACAGGTTTGCTTTTATATCTGTATTTCTCATTTGATGTATCTTATCTTAAATAATCTTTTGTTGTTTCTTTGTTTATTTTGTTAGGTGTAGGGACAGAGTTAACAGAGTAAAAATAAATTATTTAATGTTGGGTAAACCAATGATGGGGAGAGTAATACAAGTGGTTTATTATCACACTGGCCGTTTCCCACCAAGGCAGGGTGGCCCGAAAAAGAAAAACTTTCACCATCATTCACTCCATCACTGTCTTGCCAGAAGGGTGCTTTACACTACAGTTTTTAAACTGCAACATTAACACCCCTCCTTCAGAGTGCAGGCACTGTACTTCCCATCTCCAGGACTCAAGTCCGGCCTGCCGGTTTCCCTGAACCCCTTCAAAAATGTTACTTTGCTCACACTCCAACAGCACGTCAAGTATTAAAAACCATTTGTCTCCATTCACTCCTACCAAACACGCTCACGCATGCCTGCTGGAAGTCCAAGCCCCTCGCACACAAAACCTCCTTTACCCCCTCTCTCCAACCTTTCCTAGGCCGACCCCTACCCCGCCTTCCTTCCACTACAGACTGATACACTCTTGAAGTCATTCTGGTTCGCTCCATTCTCTCTACATGTCCGAACCACCTCAACAACCCTTCCTCAGCCCTCTGGACAACAGTTTTGGTAATCCTGCACCTCCTCCTAACTTCCAAACTATGAATTCTCTGCATTATATTCACATCACACATTGCCCTCAGACATGACATCTCCACTGCCTCCAGCCTTCTCCTCGCTGCAACATTCATCACCCATGCTTCACACCCATATAAGAGCGTTGGTAAAACTATACTCTCATACATTCCCCTCTTTGCCTCCAAGGACAAAGTTCTTTGTCTCCACAGACTCCTAAGTGCACCACTCACTCTTTTCCCCTCATCAATTCTATGATTCACCTCATCTTTCATAGACCCATCCGCTGACACGTCCACTCCCAAATATCTGAATACATTCACCTCCTCCATACTCTCTCCCTCCAATCTGATATTCAATCTTTCATCACCTAATCTTTTTGTTATCCTCATAACCTTACTCTTTCCTGTATTCACCTTTAATTTTCTTCTTTTGCACACCCTACCAAATTCATCCACCAATCTCTGCAACTTCTCTTCAGAATCTCCCAAGAGCACAGTGTCATCAGCAAAGAGCAGCTGTGACAACTCCCACTTTGTGTGTGATTCTTTATCTTTTAACTCCACGCCTCTTGTCAAGAGACTCGTATTTACTTCTCTTACAACCCCATCTATAAATATATTAAACAACCACGGTGACATCACACATCCTTGTCTAAGGCCTACTTTTACTGGGAAAAAATTTCCCTCTTTCCTACATACTCTAACTTGAGCCTCACTATCCTCGTAAAAACTCTTCACTGCTTTCAGTAACCTACCTCCTACACCATACACTTGCAACATCTGCCACATTGCCCCCCTATCCACCCTGTCATACATCTTTTCCAAATCCATAAATGCCACAAAGACCTCTTTAGCCTTATCTAAATACTGTTCACTTATATGTTTCACTGTAAACACCTGGTCCACACACCCCCTACCTTTCCTAAAGCCTCCTTGTTCATCTGCTATCCTATTCTCCATCTTACTCTTAATTCTTTCAATAATAACTCTACCATACACTTTACCAGGTATACTCAGCAGACTTATCCCCCTATAATTTTTGCAATCTCTTTTATCCCCTTTGCCTTTATACAAAGGAACTATGCATGCTCTCTGCCAATCCCTAGGTACCTTACCCTCTTCCGTTCATTTATTAAATAATTGCACCAACCACTCCAGAACTATATCCCCACCTGCTTTTAACATTTCTATCTTTATCCCATCAATCCCGGCTGCCTTACCCCCTTTCATTTTACCTACTGCCTTATGAACTTCCCCCACACTCACAACTGGCTCTTCCTCACTCCTACAAGATGTTATTCCTCCTTGTCCTATACACGAAATCACAGCTTCCCTATCTTCATCAACATTTAACAATTCCTCAAAATATTCCCTCCATCTTCCCAATACCTCTAACTCTCCATTTAATAACTCTCCTCTCCTATTTTTAACTGACAAATCCATTTGTTCTCTAGGCTTTCTTAACTTGTTAATCTCACTCCAAAACTTTTTCTTATTTTCAACAAAATTTGTTGATAACATCTCACCCACTCTCTCATTTGCTCTCTTTTTACATTGCTTCACCACTCTCTTAACCTCTCTCTTTTTCTCCATATACTCTTCCCTCCTTGCATCACTTCTACTTTGTAAAAACTTCTCATATGCTAACTTTTTCTCCCTTACTACTCTCTTTACATCATCATTCCACCAATCGCTCCTCTTCCCTCCCACACCCACTTTCTTGTAACCACAAACTTCTGCTGAACACTCTAACACTACATTTTTAAACCTACCCCATACTTCTTCGACCCCATTGCCTATGCTCTCATTAGCCCATCTATCCTCCAATAGCTGTTTATATCTTACCCTAACTGCCTCCTCTTTTAGTTTATAAACCTTCACCTCTCTCTTCCCTGATACTTCTATTCTCCTTGTATCCCATCTACCTTTTACTCTCAGTGTAGCTACAACTAGAAAGTGATCTGATATATCTGTGGCCCCTCTATAAGCATGTACATCCTGAAGTCTACTCAACAGTCTTTTATCTACCAATACATAATCCAACAAACTACTGTCATTTCGCCCTACATCATATCTTGTATACTTATTTATCCTCTTTTTCTTAAAATATGTATTACCTATAACTAAACCCCTTTCTATACAAAGTTCAATCAAAGGGCTCCCATTATCATTTACACCTGGCACCCCAAACTTACCTACCACACCCTCTCTAAAAGTTTCTCCTACTTTAGCATTCAGGTCCCCTACCACAATTACTCTCTCACTTGGTTCAAAGGCTCCTATACATTCACTTAACATCTCCCAAAATCTCTCTCTCTCCTCTGCATTCCTCTCTTCTCCAGGTGCATACACGCTTATTATGACCCACTTCTCGCATCCAACCTTTACTTTAATCCACATAATTCTTGAATTTACACATTCATATTCTCTTTTCTCCTTCCATAACTGATCATTCAACATTACTGCTACCCCTTCCTTTGCTCTAACTCTCTCAGATACTCCAGATTTAATCCCATTTATTTCCCCCCACTGAAACTTCCCTACCCCCTTCAGCTTTGTTTCGCTTAGGGCCAGGACATCCAACTTCTTTTCATTCATAACATCAGCAATCATCTGTTTCTTGTCATCCTCACAACATCCACTCACATTTAAGCATCACAGGTGGTTATAAACCAATAATGGTGTTGAAAAAGCAGGTAGTTATAAACTAGTGATGGTGGTACTAAAGAAGTGGTTTTATCAGTATTGGTAATGGTAATAATAAAAACCAGTGATGATAAACCAATTGCACATAATAAACCAGTCATGGTGGTGATAAACCTGTAATTCTGATAATGAACCAACAAGGATAAACCAGCAATGTTAAGTGATTATGATAAACTAGTGGAGGGTCATGATAAACTAATGATTGATATAATAAACCTGAGAGTGACAGTAAACCAGGGGATAATGGTGATAAACCACTTACAGCTGTAATAACCCTGGTAATGGTGGTGGTGGTGGTGGTAAACCATTAGTGGTTCATTGAGTCTTGGTGCTGAATGGTCAGTGCTTTTGAAAAATAAATAAACTGACAATAAAAATTTGTTGAAAAATAAAATTCTTGCACATTAAATGTGAATGTGAGCTCTATAAATGTATTAAAGAAATAAAAGCGTCTCTCGTTACTGCCACACTTGTTTTCTCTGCTCAAGATTTCCTAGGATGTGTTAAGTGCATCCTAAGTTTATTTTCTAGATGAGCATGCCTCGAGATTTAGCTATTCCCATGTGTGAGCATTGTCTATTTTTGTAGGACTCACCTACATTGCTCATTCCATGAAGCTAGGAAATTAGGCCCATAATTACTTATGGTGGTGTGGTGTGTTTTCGTAGGTGTCAGTAGCTGAAGGTTTTGAAATATAATTACAGTACTACTGCATTAACATAGATTAAAATTCTTGAATTGTTCATAATGTAAGGAGGAAATAAACTTAAAAAATCTTCTGGTCACAGCCAAAAATTTAAGCCAAGATTGTAGGAGTTTTCTTAATTTGATTACCATGGATAAATGAGTTATGCCATTTACAGAGATGAAATTCAAGTATGACTTACTTTGCAGGTGCAGAAGAGGGCAGTACAAGTGTAGGTACTGTGGTTGTGGTAGTGTTCCTGGTAGCACTTCTTCTTGGCGTAGCTGGTTGGGTCACGTATGCCTACTTCTTCCCACATTCCTCCTCAGGACAAATTCTGATTCGGGTAAGTATATTTTTGTTGGATTTACCCTTTGTGTAGTGTAGTTGTTTGTGCATGTATGAGTGTTGGCTAGCAAGTAGACTAGGAGAGAGGGAGAGAAATCTTTTCATTTACGTTTTTCGGAAAGGTAGATAACTGAAGGCCTTATATTTCATGTAGAGATTATCTGCTGGAAAGAGAGTAGGGGGCAGACAGAGTGGGAAGAGCAGGGAAATTTCAGTAGACCAGCAGATGTCTTATGGTAGGTATTTGCTGATGAGTATGGTAGAAATACACCTGGTACAGAGTATACCTTCATGATAGTGTTTCTTTCACCCACATGTCTATAAGAAAGGTCTGCTCTGAGCCAAGTGTTTTTCTATCAGACTAGTAACTAGATGCTAATGTCATCACTTGAGGCCACCCACTGAAACTCTATTTAGTTCTCTGCTAATTATTTTTTCAACTTTCATACTCAACTTCCACTATTTGTTTTCTTGTGCATTACGTCATCAATTTCTAAACATTCTAAGACAGTTCTAATGTTTTGTAACTTAAGCAAAAGACGAAAACTAAATTTCTTACTGAAATTAAGCATTCGAGTCCATTCTGGACCAGGACAAACGAAAGTGTCGTCTCCAGTTTGTTGCTTAATTGTTAAAGCCACAGTATTGCTATTTATCATTCAGATATGTGGCTTAATTGCCAAGTACGATGGCATAGCTTACCATCTTTTGCCATTGCAGTACCGCCCGAGCACATGGTCGTGGAAGAGAGGGGAAGCCCGCTACACTGCTGCATCCATTCACAGCATTCATATGTGAGCTCCTTTATGCATCTAAGTTAGGACCATAGTTTTCTTGCCTTTTTGCCTTTCAATGAATCATGTTTATTAAAATTGTGAAATTGTAAAATATTGAAATTTACAAATGCATTCTTGATATGGTAATGGAGAGTTGAACTTGACCAGAAGGGCAAATGTGTAAAGGTTGGAATAAGGACAATTACAGGAATGCCTTGTGTGGTGTAGTTAATTGGTGCCGAAACAGTTCTGTGCTGTGGAAAACCATGCTGTTTAAAACATATTGTAATGTGTTCCAAACACACAGTTACATTACAGTATTGGTGGAAAAATTAAACATTTGTTTACTGCAAACTCACTAAAAATTATCAAATAACAAAGCCAGATTTTTTTTTTTATTATTCAATACTAGTTTTCATTTAAAATATTTCAACAGTGTAGTTTGCAAAGATTTTTTTTCTTCATTTTCTCTGCATGCATATCTTTGTAACATCGAATAGCATTTTGCAATTCATGCCAAATTTTCGTGCTTTGTTCAGTGTTAGGATCAGGGTCCATACGAAAATCAGAAGCATTGTCTGTTCCTTTGATAAAAGTGAAAAGCTCATATAATAAGAATTCTTATGTAGGTGCTTCAGCAGCAGTTTCATCTAATTTATCTTCCTCTTCATATAAACGTTGCTGATCCATTTCCACCAGAGTTTCATTATCTAGATCATTTGAATGTGAGTCGATGCATTTGCACACATTGTTAGAATCCAAAGTTTCAAATCTGAGATCTTTTCCATTTTGTACAATGTCTTCAGAAACTGTTTTAATTTGCCACTCAAAACCAGTGAAATCATTGCTACAATTCAGTAAAACACACCACCACAGAACTCTCATATTGCTGGCAGTTACTTCATGCCATGATATACCAGTATTTTCAAAAGCATATCTGATATCAAAACATTTCCAAAAATCTCTCAGAGTTATGGCACCCTCCCCATCTCCTGTTGTTCCTTTTATGGCTTGAGGAAAAGTTTATCTTAATAGGCATTAAACATAGCAATAGCACCATGATCTATGGGCTGCAGATGATGATGATGTGTTGGATGTGTTCCATGCGCTGATGAGTAATGCAGTTCATTACTACTAAAAAAAAATTATAAACTTTAAAATTATAAACCGAGATTATGCAAGGTATTACTGTACATACATTTTGTCTTAGAAAAGTTTGAACTTCATTATTTCTGACTACCATTGTATTTTCTGCTTCATACTGCGCCTCAGGTAATTTTCAAGTGTTAAGCCTACCTGGTATTATTTCTGAATCCCTCTTCTGCAATATTATAACTTTATTATTCTCTTTATTTGATGCAGTTTGTGCTTAGGAAACTTGGAATGTTATGTAATTTATTGTAGAAAAAATTGTGTAATGCTGTATCACTTTTGCTTTAAAAAAATTATTTTTTGTAATGATAATCACCTACAGATCTGATTTGCCTTACAGTTTAAAGAAATGTAGCATAATATTTAAATAGTTTAGATTTATGAAATAACAGTTCTATTTTATACATCAAATGTTTTGAGACGTGGTATAGTTTATTTAGAGAAAATATCCAGATGAACAAATGTTATGTTAGTTTGAAAGTGTTCTCTACTGTTATACTTAAATTAAGCAAATTTAATACATTGTGTAGCTGTAGCATTTTTCTTTAACTTACACACTGACTTTTATAACAGTGTGAGCAACTATCACTTACACAATAACTAAACCAGCATTTAGTGTTTGCAAGTATTTTGTGTTCCTCTAAAGTAACACTGAGGTATTTTTACTAATCTTGGGACACTACTAGTATATGTGATCAATCCCTCATAGGATGAGAGTTACTCGGCAACAGTACATCAAAAAATGTATGTTCAGATTTTTATACTTTTTTAATATTAGGAGAATTAAGATTCCATATGTTCTGTTACACAAGACAGTGCATCAGATGTACATTACTCTGAATTTAGGAATTTATTTAACCATTAATCATGTGTTTTGCCTTCTCCAACTCCATTATGCTTTGCTAGCTAACTAGCAGATGATTACAGCATTGCCAGATAAGTTAGTGTTCCCACCCACAAAAATAGTAATATTTTGAATGGTGGATGGGGGCTCACACCATGGTCCCGAGATTAACAGGACCAGCACTTTACTGCTGAGCTGTGGGACTTCCATAGAAAGGGTTTCACAGAAGACAATACTGTGGCTTGTCTTCATCAGTGACTAATATCTGTAACCTTACTTTCCCACAGCACCAGTAGCTTTCTACAAAGTAAATTAACTCTTGCCTCCTTAAAGTTCATGTGAACTCGATCTGTTGTAATGGACGAGTGTCAGCGAATGAGCAGAAAGGTAGACGTGGTGCTCAAATGGCTCGTCTACCTCTCTGTTTATTTAATTGACAGCTCTTCATTATGACTTGAATTAAGTTCATAGTAATATTTTCTTTATCTTTTCAAAATTTTCACTTTCTAATGTAAATCATGTTAGCAAGAATAATGTAATGTTAATTGCAAGTGACAACTCTGCCTTTTTTTTTATGTTTTTTTAGATGCATTTTTTGTTAATTTTTCCTTGGTCAATTTTTGATTGCATAAGGTACAGGTTGATTTTTGTTCTTTTATTTTTATGTTTTAAATAGTTGTACATGGAATGTGTGGTAGTTATGCAATATTTGCAAGTCTTTGTCTTTCATGACATCTTAGAGTTAAAGATATTAGTACAACGGGCTGATAGTGCTCAAATTCAAAACAAAAAGAGGCTGAGTTCTTCACAGAGTTGGCATTCATTAATGGAAGATCCAGACCAAGGCAAAATATAGAAGATGGATGCCCAGTAAAGTTGATCAATAGAAATGTTAGAAAGTACTCAGAGTAATCCAGAAATGGAACTGTTTGGAAAAGACGCAGTAGAAACTGAGCAGTACTGTGTGCTCAGTGCAAATACAATAGGGCTCATGTGCAAACTAAAGTTTAGCACTTAGTGTAACTATGCATGTCATGACATGTATAGTTAATTTAATAAGACTGCAGAGAATGCATTTTGTAAGTGGAAAGATGGACAGTGGGTGGGAGTGTGGATTAGGTTTTTGTGGGTGGGTAGGTTAATAATGTGCGATGGGGTGCACATGCATGTGTGTGTGCATGTATATGTATTCACCTATGTGTATATGATTGCAGGATCAAGTGTAGACATAACATACAAAATACTCAGAGGAATTGATAGGGCAGAGAAGGACAAGTTCTCTGAAAGGCTGGAAATGGGTACTTGAAGCACAGCTGGAAGCTAAAGACAGATGTCACAGGGATGTCCAGAAGCATTTCTTCAGTCTCAGGTGGTCAGGAAGTGGAATGACTTTGATGATCAAGTGGTGTAGGCAGACTCCCCTATACAAAGTTTTAAGAATAGGTATACTAGGGGCCCATGTGGCTAAGAGGAGGCAAATGGCAAGTTGAGAGGCAGGGCCAGGAGCTAAGAGTCAACCACTCACAGCCACATATGGGTGTGTATATGTAAGTGAAACAAAAACAGAGAGAGAGAGAGACAATGTGAATGAATATAAAATATAAAAATCATACTTAATGGCTTTGCAGTGTGAATAAGAATAAAATACTGCAGTTGTAGAAGTCTTTAATGTACACAGTGTACATGCCTTGCCACAATTGCCAAGGGTATCAAATTAATACCTTAGGATCTTAAGTCTCTTGATCCATCTCAAGCTTGAATGCTGCAAAATATATTGGGGTGCAACATATCAATTAACTTTATTGCCAGATAGTTTGTGTGTACAATGTTGAAGTAATGTTTGTCAGAGTGAGTAGTTTAATTATGCCTACTGTATATATATCTATATATGTTGGGGATTAGAGAATGAGTAGTTTAATTATGCCTACTGTATATATATATCTATATATGTTAGGGATTAGAGAATGGGGTTGCCCAGTTGAGATTCTTAAATTTTGGGGGATTATTTTCTTTGGAAATTTAACTTTTAATGTATCACTGCATAAAAGAAAGGATTTTTTTATTCAAGGTTTGGAGTTAGGAGCTTGCTAGTCAATGGAGCAAACACTGCTACTAAATATTCATATTGAACTCCATTGAACATTATTTAAGTGTTAATCATTCAGTATTTAGATGCTTTCAACTTACTGTGCTATAAATTTCATTATTTTCCAGCATATGGTGTGCTTTTTTTCCCCAAAAACAAAGTTTAGGAAAATTATCCTGTGCCTTATATACTCAAAGTCAGGAGTAAGGATAGACTTTGGATTACTGGTAAGTGGTGGTTTCAGTGCTGCAGTGCCGTAAACTAAACTCCAAACATCTTCCGCCCTACAAAACTATTTCTCAAATTACTTCAGTCATTAGTCATTACAGTAATGCTTCAAATTAACTAACCTCCATTTATCAGATTTTGAAAAAAATTGGGCAAAAAAGAAAAAAATGGGCTGAATGAACATTAGAACCATTGGACAAAAAGGAAAAAGTTCATAAATTCCAGAATTTGTCCATAGTGAGTGTCAGTAATTCTTTGAATTATCGGACCAAGTTCAAGATTCCGATGTTTGTCTGGTAGGGTCTAGTGTGTCCTTGTCTAGGACCAATTTGTTCCCTGAGCCATGGTGGCGCATGTCAATTTCTCTCTCTCTCTCTCTCTCTCTCTCTCTCTCTCTCTCTCTCTCTCTCTCTCTCTCTCTCTCTCTCTCTCTCTCTCTCTCTCTCTCTCTCTCTCTCTCTCTCTCTCTCTCTCTCTCTCTCTCTCTCTCTCTCTACTCTCTCTCTCTCTCTCTCTCTCTCTCTCTCTCTCTCTCTCTCTCTCTCTCTCTCTCTCTCTCTCTCTCTCTCTCTCTCTCTCTCTCTCTCTCTCTCTCTCTCTCTCTCTCTCTCTCTCTCTCTCTCTCTCTCTCTCTCTCTCTCTCTCTCTCTCTCTCTCTCTCTCTCTCTCTCTCTCTCTCTCTCTCTCTCTCTCTCTCTCTCTCTCTCTCTCTCTCTCTCTCTCTCTCTCTCTCTCTCTCTCTCTCTCTCTCTCTCTCTCTCTCTCTCTCTCTCTCTCTCTCTCTCTCTCTCTCTCTCTCTCTCTCTCTCTCTCTCTCTCTCTCTCTCTCTCTCTCTCTCTCTCTCTCTCTCTCTCTCTCTCTCTCTCTCTCTCTCTCTCTCTCTCTCTCTCTCTCTCTCTCTCTCTCTCTCTCTCTCTCTCTCTCTCTCTCTCTCTCTCTCTCTCTCTCTCTCTCTCTCTCTCTCTCTCTCTCTCTCTCTCTCTCTCTCTCTCTCTCTCTCTCTCTCTCTCTCTCTCTCTCTCTCTCTCTCTCTCTCTCTCTCTCTCTCTCTCTACACATGGTTTGACAAGGTTAAGGATCCCTAGGTTTATTGACAAGCTAAGAGCTGTTACCTACATCAGCTCATTTGAAAGCATTTTTATTGTTATGAGACATACAAGTAGGGAACAGGATGAAGTTGGAGCCATCTGTGGGCCAGCATTTTCATTTGATCAACTGACGTTATCTCGTTGACATCATTATGCTGAACAGAATGTGTTCCATACTCGAGTCATCCTGGGTATGTATGATCTCAGATGGAGTGATGTTCTGGAGAAGGGTACAGCCAGAGTGAAGTTGCTGCTTTCTGCCCGTCTTGTGGCATAAAAAAAGCATTTGCGCTGTCCTCGAAGTGGATCCAAGTGTGGTATTTTGACAATATTGGCCTTGTACATAACAGTAAGGCCACCCACCCATCCCTCTATGTTGAAGGCTCTGCTGAAATGACAGATCCATCCAGGATGGGTCCAGGCGAGAGATGAGGCGTCTTGCTCTGTTCTCTACTCGTCAAGCAGTCGCAGATGAGAGGGGGACAGGCAAACCAAGAAAGTGGAGCATACTCAAGGTGTGGAGTGCATTGTGCCTCGTGCGGTATCTTGCAACCCCTACTGTCAAGCAGATCACGAGAATACGGCGAAGTGCTGTAAGCTTCCTGGCTGCCTTGTTTGCAAGATTTACAACATGGTTCTTCATGGTTAGTTTGGAGTCAATTTCACCCCAAGGATATCAACTTCTTCTCCAGGTGCCAACATCCTCCTCCCATTCATCCTTACTACTGCACCAGCATTACCATCATGGTGCCTAGAGGCGATCATCATTTCGTTTTCTCAGGTGCAAATGTTACTTGCCATCTATTTCCCCAAGCTGATATAGCTCTCAGCTGGTGATTGATGTAACTTAGAGCAGCTGGC
>NW_027201252.1:0-12337 GCF_038502225.1 Cherax quadricarinatus
ATATAATCATGTATCTCTCCCTCCTGCGTTCCAGGGAATACAGGTTTAGAAACCTCAAGCGCTCCCAGTAATTGAGGTGTTTTATCTCCGTTATGCGCGCCGTGAAAGTTCTCTGTACATTTTCTAGGTCGGCAATTTCACCTGCCTTGAAAGGTGCTGTTAGAGTGCAGCAATATTCCAGCCTAGATAGAACAAGTGTCCTGAAGAGTGTCATCATGGGCTTGGCCTCCCTAGTTTTGAAGGTTCTCATTATCCATCCTGTCATTTTTCTAGCAGATGCGATTGATACAATGTTATGGTCCTTGAAGGTGAGATCCTCCGACATAATCACTCCCAGGTCTTTGACGTTGGTGTTTCGCTCTATTTCGTGGCCAGAATTTGTTTTGTACTCTGATGAAGATTTAATTTCCTCATGTTTACCATATCTGAGTAATTGAAATTTCTCATCGTTGAACTTCATATTGTTTTCTGCAGCCCACTGAAAGATTTGGTTGATGTCCGCCTGGAGCCTTGCAGTGTCTGCAATGGAAGACACTGTCATGCAGATTCGGGTGTCATCTGCAAAGGAAGACACGGTGCTGTGGCTGACATCCTTGTCTATGTCGGATATGAGGATGAGGAACAAGATGGGAGCTAGTACTGTGCCTTGTGGAACAGAGCTTTTCACCGTAGCTGCCTCGGACTTTACTCTGTTGACGACTACTCTCTGTGTTCTGTTAGTGAGGAAATTATAGATCCATCGACCGACTTTCCTGTTATTCCTTTAGCGCGCATTTTGTGCGCTATTACGCCATGGTCACACTTGTCGAAGGCTTTTGCAAAGTCTGTATATATTACATCTGCATTCTTTTTGTCTTCTAGTGCATTTAGCACCTTGTCGTAGTGATCCAGTAGCTGAGACAGACAGGAGCGACCTGTTCTAAACCCATGTTGCCCTGAGTTGTGTAACTGATGGGTTTCTAGATGGGTGGTGATCTTGCTTCTTAGGACCCTTTCAAAGATTTTTATGATATGGGATGTTAGTGCTATTGGTCTGTAGTTCTTTGCTGTTGCTTTACTGCCCCCTTTGTGGAGTGGGGCTATGTCTGTTGTTTTTAGCAACTGAGGGACGACCCCCGTGTCCATGCTCCCTCTCCATAGGATGGAAAAGGCTCGTGATAGGGGCTTCTTGCAGTTCTTGATGAACACAGAGTTCCATGAGTCTGGCCCTGGGGCAGAGTGCATGGGCATGTCATTTATCGCCTGTTCGAAGTCATTTGGCGTCAGGATAACATCGGATAGGCTTGTGTTAATCAAATTTTGTGGCTCTCTCATAAAAAATTCATTTTGATCTTCAACTCTCAGTCTGGTTAGCGGCTTGCTAAAAACTGAGTCATATTGGGACTTGAGTAGCTCATCATTACTGTCTCCCAGGACAGTATCTCCAGCTTCACCATTTCTGTCTCCCAGGACAGCACCTCCAGCTTCACCATTACTGTCTCCCAGGACAGCACCTCCAGCTTCACCATTACTGTCTCCCAGGACAGCACCTCCAGCTTTACTATTACTGTCTCCCAGGACATCACCTCCAGCCTTACAGTTTGTGACTACATGGCCAGTATCAAGGGCAGTACAATTCAGCCCAGACTTTTTTATGTTCCCATCTGTTGTAGAAAGCTTCCAGGTTTTCTATGAAAGCAGCTTTGATGTTGTCCTCTTTTAATACCCTTGTGATTTTAGTCCACAGATTTTCCTCATTTGGGCATACCCAGAAACACTTCTCTGTTTTAATACTGCTTGTAGCTAGTTCTGGGATATCTGCACAAGGGGCGTGACACCAATTTCCACAAAAATGACAATTTATCCATGTGGAGGCCCGTTTGTTTGACTGACCACAGACTACACACAGCTTCATAATGATTTGAATGGTTGATTTACTGCAATTCTACTAGCAACCTCTTGAATATTATATTAATAACCTTAAATGAAGCTCTAGCTATTTGTATTTCTGTTTCTAACTCTTTTTGTATATTGGACAGCTTACCGTCACGTTCCTGATTTTTAATGTTTGTGTTTATAAGGGCGCCTACAACCCCATCCGTTTAGAGAATAAACCTGAATTGAATTTAAGTGAGTTTTTTTTTTTTTTATTTTATTTAAAAGGACACAGTACAAGATATAAATAAATAAAAGAACACAATTATTAACCGTTTGAAAATACAATGACCTACCATCAACCCCATAGCATACCACAAGTGTTACATTCATATTGTATTAAAGGATATACCATCACCGAACAATGAAACGAACAGGATAACACCTGCTCAGAAAAAACATCAACAAATTCTAAACCTACAAATCATGCCTGTTATACAGTACAGTAAGACCTCCTTGCACAAAGTACACAGATGATATGATGCAGCATACGAAGGATAAAATTATACATTACAATAATTAAACAAAGGCTAACCTAACCCTACAATAAAATTGCAAAGACATACCACATTAATACTTCCCGCAAATAGCAGGAAACTCTTAACATAATAAAGAGCGAGAGAGCTCCAGCACCGAACAAAAAAAAAATTAGCAAAAACCAAAAACTCAAAAATTTTATGTCTGTGTCCACATAAATCCCCCACAACTCTGTACAATTAGACCCCTTGCACAAAGTGCACAATAAATATTATTTAACATACAAAAATTAAAATTATACAGAACATTAATTTAAACATTATGCAAACCTAAACCTACAATAAACATTACATTGATACATCTCACAATGAAACTCCCCACATAAACACTGGGCAGGAAACCCTCAAGTAAAAGACATAACATTATATACGCAAGTACAACCCATACAACTAACAAAATCCTAACATAAGGTATCAAAACTGTCTAGTTACAGGACATAAAAACCTTATCTCCCTATTTGAAACACTAGTACATCATTGCTGATTTTTTTTTTATATAAACAGTCTAAAAGATAAATATATAAACAAATAATTAGCATATAATTATAATTCTCATTGCCTAAAGACTCGCCGCACTTACTTCGTGCCGGCACATACTACCCCCCCCCCTTTTCCCTATTATCAATGTTATTATACTGAGCGTTATCATGGGAATAAAAATTCCTCATGCACATACAGTAGTCATAATTAAAAATATTGACATACAAGTTCGTACATGTTCCATCCTTGTTTTTTCCCCAAAAACACCATTGAACAAAACCAGTTTACAATCTCATAGAAACCCCATTAAGGGCATCACACAATAAAATTGCCCACTCCTAACCTAATACCTCACTATCCATTATAATTCATATATCATTACATAACATGATTAGGTACATAGAAAAAGGTGTCATTATATGTGATTATAAAATTGACTAAACCAAAGATCATGATTTCATATATAAAACATAGCAGAAAATTTTTCCCACAAAACAACTGTGCAGGGTCACAGCACTTCACAAACATAAGTTATACAACGATCAAGTTAACTTGTGTGCTTATCTTAACATCATTCTGCTCTAAACCCGAGATCCCAAGGTTTAGTCATCATGGTTTTTAAGGTTATCCTGTATGCAGTGAACATAACCATAGATTCCAAATCCTCATTCATCACCCTTCCACTCTATTCATAACCCTCCCACCATCCACACTACAAAGAAGCCTAAACCAACCCACCCTCATGTATCCCCCGGTAGGAGACCAACCCTTTGCCCGCCCCCTGGGTTCATGAGGAGAAGGCCCCCCACAGTGAGATTCCGGTAACCCTCCGAAAAGCTAACTACCCACCTCCCACCATAGACTTGCCTATTCCTACACATAGTTCTATAAAATCTCGCTGCTAACGCTTTTATCCTCAACTCTCCCCTAACCTCCCTCATCCCCCAAGATACATGTAAATAATCCGTCATAACATACATTAAGGCTCTACCCACATCACCCGGCACCCCAGTTACATCCAACATTAAGGCCCGTAGGAATGGCCATTGCCCCCCCCCCAAAAAAAAATCTGATAACTCTCACCATCCATAACCTCACCCCCTCCAAAGAGGGACAAAAATATACCGCATGAAAGGCCGTTTCGATGTCCCCACAATGCAAGCATGAGTCCTCTCTCACAAGACCCATTTTATATAACACATCCCTAGAGGCCAATATTCCCATCAGAAAACGATATACTAACTCTCGTACCCTCGCTGGTATTCTAAGCAAACCAAACTTCCTCCATATGCTTATCCATTCATATGATGGATATACAGCAAGTCCCTGTAAGACACCCTTGCCTACCACAGCACCCACCATTCGTTTGACCTTTAACGTGGACACCTGTTTAACATGTAATAAAACCCTCAACATATCCTCACAATACCTCAAATCCCTTCCACACCACCATCTTCGTGCATCCTCCATTACCCTACCTACCCTGACTCCTCTATTCCCCCCAGTCCTAATATATCTTTGTTTAATATATAGAGCCATTACTCTATGACCCAATGACATCAGGCCAAGACCCCCACGTCTCCCCTCCGTCATCACCACGTCCTTGCTCAACCATGCCCTCCCAAACCCCCACACATACCTTAGAACCTTCCTCTGGATTTCTGCAATATCCTCTGCTCTTAAAGGGAACACCTCAGCCACTCCCCACACCTTACTATACACCAGAGAGTTGACCACTAAAACTCTCTGCTGTAATGTTACATCCCTAGCCCTTAAGCCTCCTAGCCTACCCAAAACCCTGCTCGTAACTAATTCCGAATTTATCTTCCTACTTTCCTGCACTTCCGCCATGTACCATATTCCACAAACCTTAATTCTGTCCACTACTGACCATCCCAACCCCTCCCCCAAGCCCCCTCCCACCCAATCCCCCACCTCTAATAGTCTCGACTTCATTAAATTAACTCTCATACCCGTGGCGTCCCCAAAAATCTGAATGATTCCACCAACTTTCCTTAGATCTTCCTCATGCCTTACCAGCACGGTAGTATCATCTACGTACCCCACAATCCCCCCCTCCCACCCCCCCTAATCCCATGTTCAATCATCACCTCATCCACCAGCCCATAAAATGGATTCTGTACGCAGGCAAACAATAACTGAGAGAGTGGACAGCCCTGCCTCAAACCTCTCTCCATCAGTACTGGGTCCCCCAACTTACCATTAACCTGTACCCTAATAACTGCTCCCTCATACAAGGTTTGCACCCATCTCACCACCTTCTCCCCCAAACCCAGCTGTTCCAAACAAACTTTTAAGAAATCCCTATTCACACAATCATACGCATTAGCCCAATCTAATCCAAGTATTCCCCCTCCGGTGCAGTCCTCAATAAAATCCCTTATTTGACTATGCCCGTCCCTCATACTTCTTCCCGGAATGCCAAACTGTCCCCCATGTACCACTGATCCTAGAACCTTCTTCAGTCTATTGCCCAGAATTTTAGCATAAATTTTATAATCTGCACACATTAAGGATATTGCTCTATAATCATTCAATACTTTCCCATCCTTCTTCTTCGGCACCAACACAACGATCCCTGTTTTCTGGGTCTTCCCCATCCTCCCACTGCTCCACATATGATTCAAGACTTCCACTAACCCATACCTAATGCATTCCCAATAAACTCTATAAAAATCATTCGGTATTCCATCAATGCCCGGCGTCTTACCCTGACTCATCCCGTAAACCGCCTCCCCCACCTCCTCCTCACTAATACTACCCTCAAGCATTTCCTGTTCCTCTTGTCCCAATACAATAGTATTCTGCATAACCCCAAATACCTCCTCACTGACAACTTCCTTGTTCCTCCTCCATTTCTCCCTAAACCAATAATCAGCATAACCACTAATATCATCTGTATCAGTAAGACCTTGACCCACCACATAACCCCCCCCCCCATCAGCGACCACTAGATGCGCTATGGTAGTCACCATCTGCCTTTCCCTAAATTTTCTCAGGACATAACCTGATGGTCGATCACCCTTTAACACCTCCTCTAATCCTGCCCTAACTCTAATCGCGTTAAACCTTTCATTATGTAATCCTTCAATCCTACTCCTTAAGCCATCCACCTCACCTCGCACATCTTCCCTTCCCCCCCCCGTCATAAACAGCATTCAACTGTCCCTCCAGGTAGTTTTGCAAACCATATCTCCACCTTGCCTGTTCCTTTCCACGTATCCCTAAAAAACTCTGCTATTGCTGTCTTTGCTCGCATCTCCCACCAGTCAAGCAAATCCATCCCACCATCCCTACCCTCCCAGCAATGTCTCCACCATTCCTCAAAGGATGAGCCTTCATCCCCCTCCTGCAGAAGCCTCACATTCAATTTCCAATACCCAGCATATATGCGAACTATACCATCCACCCGCAGATCAGCTATCACCCGCCCTGTGATCCGAAAAACCGACATCAAAAGCCCTCACTCTCTCCACACCAATCCCCTGCATCACATATATCCTATCTAACCTCGCCCCATAATTCCCACGAATAAACGTGTGCTCCACCCCATACTCCCCCCTGCCCACCACATCTACAACACCTACATCCCTCAACACATCCCGTAGTGCACCCAAAACACATCCTGCCCCCCTCGGCGTCACATCCCCATACCTAATCACACAGTTCCAGTCACCTCCAATTACAGTTATGGAAGGTAAACCCCGCAAATAATACATCAAAACATCACGTACAAAATCAACTTTAACTCTAACATTGTTACATGCTGGCATATATACACCAATGAAACATACTCTCCTCACCCCCCGGTGCCCATCTACCCTTACAACCCTCCCCCCTCCCCCCTCTCCCAACCCATGACACGCAATTGGCTGGTCTCCTTTACAGCTACTGCTACCCCTCCTTTTAATTGCAAAGCATTACTGACAAACATTTTATAACCCCTCAAACTCAATTCACTCCCTAACCTATGGTTATGCTCCTGCAAAAAACATACATCCACATCAAACCTTCGTAAAAACCACTCTAACCAAACCCTTTTTACCTCAGATTTAAGCCCATTGACATTTATTGTGACACACTTGAATTTGCTAGAAGAGGGGGCTTACCCCTATGCCGCTGTATCTTACTCACTTCACCTTTCTCAGTACCTGTACCATTTTTATCCTTTTTTCTAACCTGGCCTCCAGCCCCTCCTTGCCCCCCCCCCACTGATCTTCCCCGGTACACCCCCTCCCCTGCCTACCTTTTCCCCTACAACTACCCATGACTTCTTCCCGGGTCTCTGCCCAGGTGTTAAAAACCTCATCGAGGGTCAAAAGCACCCGCAGTCCTTTTTCGTGAGCTCTCACTCACACACAAATCTACTTCCTGCACGTCCTCCTGATGGACTTCCACCACCACTTCCATGTCCTCTCTGGCATTCCTCGAACCCTTCACCTGTTCCTGCTGCTCAACCATCAGCTGTATCTCACTTGACTTCTCAGGACCATCCTCCCCGGCCACCGTCTCGTCGAAGAACTCCTTCAGCACCGCATCCAGCAACTTCTCCTGGGTAGACTCTTCCACGTCCACCCGTCCCTCAGGCGATGGGGGCCCCTCCCCTGTCACCTCTGGGATGGTAACACAGGTACCGACCGTCGATACTTCCGTTCTACCTCTTCACTCCATCGACCACTCGTCACTGGTTCCACCTCTCCCAACTCAGGCATCAACTCACATGGTCTCTGCTCCACTGCCAACGTACCAGGAGCCCTGGTAGGCTGCCTTCTAGGACAGTGAGCTGCCATATGATCATATGAGCCACAAAGTCGACAGGTCTTTCTCTGGCCGGCATAGTGTACAAAAACCTGCGTCCTGGACTCCACCAACATGACGTAGGACGGTATAGGCCTAGCCAACGTCATTTTGAGGGTATAAGAGCCCTCAGGTCGTCCCTTATATGGCCCTTCTGTCCATACTCCCATCGTTGCCGAATGAACTTTACCGTAGTTGTTGAATACCTCCTGTATACTATACGCCGTCGCCTCGAAAGGGACATTCCTGACCAGAGTACAGACAGCTCATTTTGCATTTAATTCAGCCTCCAGTAATCTTTTTAATTTCTTATAAATTTCAATGTTTTTTCTTTTTATCTTGCCCAGCAGTCCCTTACATTGAGTTGTTCTTCATCTTGCAGTGTATCTTAGAAATTTTATTACTTCTGCAGAATTAGTTACATCTCTTATTTCAATTTTATCATTTTGTGTCTTTTTATTATTCATTATTTTTGCCTTGTTTGTTTTTGTGCGACTTCTTTGCCATTATGCCTCACATACCTTCAAGTGATACTTTAGTGAATGGAGACACTCAGACCTCTCAGACTACTGCTGCTCCTGTCATCAGTCCTCATAATTCCTTATTGTCTGACATACCGACCCAGACACCGAGACACTATAGTTTTACTCGTGATTCCCTTAACGGGTTACCTTCATTCAATGGCCATGTACATAGTCTTGAAGGATGGTTTACTGTCATTCGTTCTCGTGCTAGTGCTCTAGTTGTCGGTCCTCCTTTAGAGGAAAGTCTTATCAGACTTTCGAAAGCTCTTCATCGGTCCCCTGCTGCTGTTCACGTTGTTGATCTCCTTGAAATGTGAGACTTCAGGAATCTTACTAAGTGGTCACAATATGAGGAACTGATTTCTTTCCTTGTACCAGTAAAAACAGCTGATCCACATGTCGTTCTTAGGAAACTCGTGAATGCTACACCCATGACTAATGAATCTTTGAGTGCATTTGCTGTTAGATTAGATAATTTTTTATCATTTATCAATGTTGTCCACTCCTCAGCTTTTGTCCCTGGCGAGGATAAACCATCCACAGCATCGTTTGCTAAAATTGCAGCTTTTGGAGCAATCAAAGAACTAATGCCGCCTGCTTCTGTGTGTGCTTATGAGGCTAATCCTCCAACTATAGTCATCTCTCAGCCTTTGAGTAGAGAGGATGTGTATTACTGCTGCCCCCCTATAGTCACCTGGTAGCAGTTTCATTTTCACAACATGGCACAGGCAGGCAGACGCCGTGTCAATACTCTCTGCATTGAATTGACCCGTGGGACTGTGCTTGGGCCATCGACGGCGATAATATTGCCTGCAATAATTTGCGACACCTATGGTATCGCAAATGAGGAATTGTGTGGTGTGGCATTGAACGGCGTGCCGAGGAACTTTGTGAAGTTCTGCTCGGCTAATGTTTACGAGGCGGTGGTTGATAAATTCCAGGAGGTTAATCTCACGGTTAACCATGCAGTGTCAGTGAAGCTCCATGACGTCTCCCACTATTGTACATGGGTGAAGGTCAGAAACGTGCCATTTGAGGCCCATGTCTGACATACGGGCAGCCTTGGGTAAATATGGCACCATACATATGGCTACAGCGGGGAGGTGGTCTGAAGGTCCGTATGCTGGGATACCAGAAGGAACGTTTTCTGCGAAAATGATGTTATGTCACCCAATCCCTTCTTTTGTCACTCAAGACTTCAGGGCAACGCCGCACTTGCCGGTTGTGCGGAGCATATGACCACATGGCGGCACAATGCGAACGTCGAGGGGCCAGGGCTGGGCAACAAAGCGAGGACGTAGGTGAGGATTTAGCGAGGCAAGATGTGCCTGGTGCGCAGATGCATCCGTCAGGAATGTCATGGAGTGAGGAAGTTGAGAGGTCCACGGAGACACATGGCGTGTGCTACCCTCCCTGAGGTGTTCCCATCTTTGGAAGTGGAATCTGTAGTAGGCAAGGCTCTACCAGATGTGCATGACAACGACGAAGAGGCTTCCATTGCCTCTGTGCTAGATACATTGTTTCCAGAGAGGAGTATGCATCATGGGATGGACACGACCCTAGACTTGGAACTGTCAGAGAAGGTGGACGTAGGACAAGTTGAGAAACTGGAAGTGGGCGTTCCAGACACCTTGCTGAAAAACATTGTGGAGGTGGAAATCCATCAGGATTGCACTGTAGATGACAACATGCAGGTGGAAAGTGTGACAGGGAAGCATTCTGCCATGCTTTCAGACTCGGACGATGCCTGCCCAGCGCACAGGGAAGAAAACCTAGGTGGATGTGACGCTGTGAGGGCCCTGTGGGACTGAAGCCCAGGGAATGGTCAAAAGTATATGTACTTCAAAGGGAGAGGGGGGGAAAGGGGGAAATAAAAGAACAGGTAATAAAATGATGTCAGTATCATGAGGAAAGCCCCCCACTGTCCAATTTAGGTGCCTGACAATAAATATTAATGGTTTACGGTCGGTGTGAAAGTGTGTGTGTGGTTTAAGGAATTATTGGTACATCATAATGTTGATGTGTTCATACAGGAACACAATTATAAATTAGGTAGCGAGTCGAGAATAGATGGTTATAACGTGTATGTGGAGCATGCTATGAGGTTGAAGGGTGGAGTGGCTCGTTTGTTTTAAGGCATTGCAAGGGTGGCAAGGGGAGGATATTACGAGTGGAAGGTCTATGGGGAAGGGAGAAGGCAGCTTTCGCGTGTGTGTACGGGCCGGCTGAGAATGATGGAAGTGTCAAAACCACCTTTGTGTAGAGGTTAGTTTACTATTTGCGGTCTCTACCTGTGGTGGTGGTCATAGGTTAGTACTGGAATTGCGTGATCCGGCATAAGGATGTGGAACCCAGGGGAGGTGGGTACTGTTCTGGAGCTTTGGGGAATTTATTGACTGGGGTGGGATTAATGGATGTGGTGGAGGGGTGAGGTTGCGCATACCTTTGTGCATCAAGGGTATGGGGCGCGACTTGATAGAATGTATGTGCTTCGTACCGTCAAAGTTAAGAGTGTGCATATCGTGGATGTGGTTTTTCCAGATTATAGAGGTGTTCTTGTGGACTTGGGGTGGGAGGGGTTACCCAAACAGAGTCACAGTTGCTGGAAATTGAATGTTAAATTGTTGAAAATGGAGGAGAGTAGTCAATCTTTCGTGACTCTGTGGGAGGGTTTGTGGGCGGGAGCACCGGGAGATTCTGAATTAGTTTGGTGGTGGGATACAGAGGCTAAACACGTATCCGGGATTATTATGCTCGGTGTGGGCGGGAACAATCAAATGTTGTATGGGCTCCAGGGGTATCTTGAAGGGCAGTTGGATGATTGTTATGTGGGGGATGGAACGCGTTACCCTGTAGTGGAAATTGAGGACTTAAAGGAATGTATAAGGGGCTTGCACAATGATCGTTTTGATGGAGCGCGGGTGTTGGGAGGTATGGAGGAGGTACTCTGGGGGGATAGGCCTTCAGCTTGCATTTTACAGGAACAGAGGCAACGGAGAGCAGCCACGGAAATGGAGTTAACCATGCATGTAGGGACAGAAGGTGGGGGTGGGGTTTCAGCATTGGATTGGGCTAATGCATATGATAGTGTCGAAAGAGAGGTTGTGGAAGTTCATGCATTGGCAGGGTTTTGGAAATGAAATCTCTTGGACACAGACATTGTACAAGGGAGGGTCTATGCGTGTACAGGTTAATGGTCAGTTAGCTGTGCCTGTTCAGATGAGTAGGGTTTGAGACAAGGTTGTCCTCTTTCACAATTGTTATTCATGTGTTTTCAGGATCCTTTTTATAGGGCGGCACGGGCGAGTGTATTGGGGGGTATGGGGGGTTATGAAAGTGAAGAGTGACCTGGTATTGTGGATTACATTGATGATACTATGGTTTTGGTAGGGGAAGGTGTAGACTTACAGGTGAAAAGGGTAGTGGACGTATTTGGCGAGGCGACAGGGATGGGGATTAACGCCACGAAGACTAAGCTTATGATGCTGGGTAATTGGGATCAAATGGGTGGTGGTGTGAGGGGTAGGTGGAGCGTGGTGGATCAACTTAAAATTTGTGGGGTCATATACGTTAATGATTCTATGGTGGCGCGCGAGGATAACTCGGCGAGAGTCGTGGATAGTGTGTTTAAAAGATTAGGAGGGTTGAGGCCGACACATTTCACACTGCATCAAAGAGTAATCGTAACAAATGTGCTATTGTATAGTAAATTATGGCATGTGGTGCTGATGTATCTGTTATTGCACCGAGATGTCAAGAAATTGTTGCATAGAGTTTTTCGGTTTATATGGGGATCTGGATGTGAGTGGTTAAGCAGAGGGGTAATTACATTACCGACTGGCCAGGGAGGGCTGGGGCTCATACCGCTGGAACGTAGGATCATGAAACGATGGTCGGCGAGGAAGGATTTACAGGTAGGGGAGGCGATGTTAAGAGTTTTCATGGTGGTGAAGGATCCAGCCCATATCAAGCTGCGTATGCTCGAGAGGGTTGGGGGGGGGTCAGTAGTGGCTGCTGTGGAAGGGGCATATCTGATGTATGCTTGGTGTGACATTTAGGAACGTC
>NW_027201253.1:0-12322 GCF_038502225.1 Cherax quadricarinatus
GTATCGTTCCAGTCACGGTATTGTGACTTTTTGTTATTTAGTTATTCATCTAATACAGTATAAGTTCAAGGCTACCAATCTCCTCCCGTTCTACATCATCTAATACAGTATAAGTTCAGGGCTACCAATCTCCTCCCGTTCTACATCATCTAATACAGTATAAGTTCAGGGCTACCAATCTCCTCCCGTTCTACATCATCTAATACAGTATAAGTTCAGGGCTACCAATCTCCTCCCGTTCTACATCATCTAATACAGTATAAGTTCAAGGCTACCAATCTCCCCTCATTCTACATCTCCTAGGAGAGTGTAGATTCTTTAAAAAGAGTATTGGTTCAGGGTTTTCAAACTCCCATCATTCTACCTCACTAAAGACAGTGTAGCTCTGGTCTCTGAATCACTCCTGATTCTGCCTCACTCAAGAGAGTGAATATTAAGGGCTCTCCACACTCGTATGGCGGATTCCTGATACAGTGAATCAGTTTTGTCATCGTTTTCTGTACATTCTTTAATTTACAGCCATTATGTAGTATGGAGACAAGAACTGCGCTACATGATCTGAGTTCTTATTAATTATGTACAAAGCTGTAGTCTAACTGCTGGACTCCCTTTTGCTTATACTTCTTAACATAAGTCCAAGTAATCTATGAGACTTATTACATACACATTGATATTATCATCTTGGTTTCAGATTACTAAAAATTATAACTCCCAAGTCTTTTTTCACATTGTATATGGTCACGTTCTATAATAATTTAAAAGAGTTAATGTTATTAACATTCTTGAGCATCAGGGTTTTACATTTATCTACTCTGAGTTGTATCTTCCACTTTTCTAACCACGACATTAGTTTCTTTAGATCCTTATAAAGTAAACTTGTATCTTTCAGTCTATTATTCCGTCTAGTTTTGTGTCGTGGGAAAACTGGCTGACGTCACATGTTATTACCTCGTCATGGGAATTAATGTAAATTATGAGTAAGAAAATAAGTTTAAAACTGATCCTTGAGGAACGCCACTTGTGACTGATCCACACTCTGACTGATCCTTGAGGAACACCACTTGTGACTGATCCACACTCTGACTGATCCTTGAGGAACACCACTTGTGACTGATCCACACTCTGACTGATCCTTGAGGAACACCACTTGTGACTGATCCACACTCTGACTGATCCTTGAGGAACACCACTTGTGACTGATCCACACTCTGACTGATCCTTGAGGAACGCCACTTTTGACTGATCCACACTCTGACTGATCCTTGAGGAACAGCACTTGTGACTGATCCACACTCTGACTGATCTTTGAGTAACGCCACTTGTGACTGATCCACACTCTGACTGATCCTTGAGTAACGCCACTTGTGACTGATCCACACTCTGACTGATCCTTGAGTAACGCCACTTGTGACTGATCCACACTCTGACTGATCCTTGAGGAACACCACTTGTGACTGATCCACACTCTGACTGATCTTTGAGTAACGCCACTTGTGACTGATCCACACTCTGACTGATCCTTGAGTAACGCCACTTGTGACTGATCCACACTCTGACTGATCCTTGAGGAACACCACTTGTGACTGATCCACACTCAGACTGATCCTTGAGTAACACCACTGACTGATCCTTGAGGAACACCACTTGTGACTGATCCACACTCTGACTGATCCTTGAGGAACACCACTTGTGACTGATCCACACTCTGACTGATCCTTGAGGAACACCACTTGTGACTGATCCACACTCTGACTGATCTTTGAGTAACGCCACTTGTGACTGATCCACACTCTGACTGATCCTTGAGGAACACCACTTGTGACTGATCCACACTCTGACTGATCTTTGAGTAACGCCACTTGTGACTGATCCACACTCTGACTGATCCTTGAGTAACGCCACTTGTGACTGATCCACACTCTGACTGATCCTTGAGGAACACCACTTGTGACTGATCCACACTCTGACTGATCCTTGAGTAACGCCACTTGTGACTGATCCACACTCTGACTGATCCTTGAGGAACACCACTTGTGACTGATCCACACTCTGACTGATCCTTGAGGAACACCACTTGTGACTGATCCACACTCTGACTGATCCTTGAGGAACACCACTTGTGACTGATCCACACTCTGACTGATCCTTGAGGAACACCACTTGTGACTGATCCACACTCTGACTGATCCTTGAGTAACACCACTGACTGATCCTTGAGGAACACCACTTGTGACTGATCCACACTCTGACTGATCCTTGAGGAACACCACTTGTGACTGATCCACAATCTGACTGATCTTTGAGTAACGCCACTTGTGACTGATCCACACTCTGACTGATCCTTGAGTAACGCCACTTGTGACTGATTCACACTCTGACTGATCCTTGAGGAACACCACTTGTGACTGATCCACACTCTGACTGATCCTTGAGGAACACCACTTGTGACTGATCCACACTCTGACTGATCCTTGAGGAACACCACTTGTGACTGATCCACACTCTGACTGATCCTTGAGGAACACCACTTGTGACTGATCCACACTCTGACTGATCCTTGAGGAACACCACTTGTGACTGATCCACACTCTGACTGATCCTTGAGTAACACCACTGACTGATCCTTGAGGAACACCACTTGTGACTGATCCACACTCTGACTGATCCTTGAGGAACACCACTTGTGACTGATCCACACACTGACTGATCCTTGAGGAACACCACTTGTGACTGATCCACACTCTGACTGATCCTTGAGGAACACCACTTGTGACTGATCCACACTCTGACTGATCCTTGAGGAACACCACTTGTGACTGATCCACACACTGACTGATCCTTGAGGAACACCACTTGTGACTGATCCACACTCTGACTGATCCTTGAGGAACACCACTTGTGACTGATCCACACTCTCACTGATCCTTGAGGAACACCACTTGTGACTGATCCAAACTCTGACTTAATGACTGCTTCCTTCTGGTCAGCTATGACTTAATCCATGAAGAAAAAATGAATGTCAACGAAGGTGAATTTAAAGATTATTTTTCTTCTTAGATTTTTATTTCTACCGTGAGAACACCTCATCCAATTAGCTGGTAATGTTGACATGTTGGTGCTTTGTAACGAGGTTAACATCCATGTATATGTTGACATGTTGGTGTTTTGTAACGAGGTTAACATCCATGTATATGTTGACATGTTGGTGTTTTGTAACGAGGTCAACATCCATGTATATGTTGACATGTTGGTGTTTTGTAACGAGGTCAACATCCGTGTATATGTTGACATGTTGGTGTTTTGTAACGAGGTTAACATCCATGTATATGTTGACATGTTGGTGTTTTGTAACGAGGTTAACATCCATGTATATGTTGACATGTTGGTGTTTTGTAACGAGGTTAACATCCATGTATATGTTTACATGTTGGTGTTTTGTAACGAGGTTAACATCCATGTATATGTTTACATGTTGGTGTTTTGTAACGAGGTTAACATCCATGTATATGTTTACATGTTGGTGTTTTGTAACGAGGTTAACATCCATGTATATGTTGACTTGTTTGTGTTTTGTTACGAGGTTAACATCCATGTATAAGTTGACATGTTGGTGTTTTGTAACGAGGTCAACATCCATGTATATGTTGACATGTTGGTGTTTTGTAACGAGGTCAACATCCATGTATATGTTGACATGTTGGTGTTTTGTAACGAGGTCAACATCCATGTATATGTTGACATGTTGGTGTTTTGTAACGAGGTCAACATCCATGTATATGTTGACATGTTGGTGTTTTGTAACGAGGTTAACATCCATGTATATGTTGACATGTTGGTGTTTTGTAACGAGGCCAACATCCATGTATATGTTGACATGTTGGTGTTTTGTAACGAGGTCAACATCCATGTATATGTTGACATGTTGGTGTTTTGTAACGAGGTCAACATCCATGTATATGTTGACATGTTGGTGTTTTGTAACGAGGTTAACATCCATGTATATGTTGACATGTTCATGTGTCCTCTGGTCAGTTTTTTGTAGACCATTCGTGACTATTTTTAAATAACTTGAGAAAGTCTCCTCTGACTTCTTCCTGTTATATAAAAATAATCACGAATTATGTATATAATGTATATGATGTATATGTACATGAAGATGTCAGTATAATCTATGTAACTGTACTTGTGTATACTTGAATAACCTGACTTACCAACTTAAGAATCACTGATACCAGCCATAAACACTGATACCAGCCATAAACACTGATACCAGCCATAAACACTGATACCAGCCATAAACACTGATACCAGCCATAAACACTGATACCAGCCATAAACACTAATACCAGCCATAAACACTGATACCAGCCATAAACACTGATACCAGCCATAAACACTAATACCAGCCATAAACACTGATACCAGCCATAAACACTGATACCAGCCATAAACACTGATACCAGCCATAAACACTGATACCAGCCATAAACACTGATACCTGCCATAAACACTGATACCTGCCATAAACACTGATACCTGCCATAAACACTGATACCAGCCATAAACACTGATACCAGCCATAAACACTGATACCAGCCATAAACACTGATACCTGCCACAAACACTGATACCTGCAATAAACACTGATACCTGCCATAAACACTGATACCAGCCATAAACAGTGATACCAGCCATGAACACGGATACCTGCCATAAACATTGATACTAGCCATAAACACTGATACCAGCCATAAACACTGATACCTGCCATAAACACTGATACCAGCCATAAACACTGATATCAGCCATAAGCACTGATACCTGCCATAAACACTGATACCAGCCATAAACAGTGATACCAGCCATGAACACGGATACCTGCCATAAACATTGATACTAGCCATAAACACTGATACCAGCCCTGACTGGGGTAACGAAGAGAGCTATCAATATGACAGTTTTCTGAACACTATGCATGCTGCTCAAAGAGCGTTTATCCCATATAAAGAAATTAGATCAAATAGAAATGACACAAAATGGATGAATAATAGGCTCAAATATCTACTAGGGCATAAGAAAGGAATTTATAGGCGTATCAAAAGAGGTGAGGGTCATCTTATGAATCAGTATATTGACATTAAGAGGGACGTTAAAAAGGGGATAAGAAAAGCTAAAAGGGACTATGAAATTAAAGTTGCTAGGGATTCTAAAACTAACCCAAAAAGTTTTTTCCAGGTCTATAGAACAAAAGTTAGAGATAAGATAGGTCCCCTTAAAAATAACTATGGGCACCTTACTGACAAAGAGAATGAAATGTGCTTGATTTTAAATAATTATTTTCTCTCAGTTTTTACACAGGAAGCCACTAACAATATTCCTGTAATTAATTTTTACAGTGGGCTAGAAGAAGATAAATTATGTAACATCACAGTCACTAGTGAAATGGTTGTGAAGCAGATAGACAGATTGAAGCAAAATAAGTCGCCGGGTCCTGATGAGGTTTTTTCAAGGGTTCTTAAGGAATGCAAAATGGAACTCTGTGAACCATTAACTAATATTTTTAATTTATCTCTTCAAACAGGTGTAGTGTCTGATATGTGGAAGATGGCTAATGTAATTCCTATTTTTAAAACAGGGGACAAGTCGTTACCGTCAAATTACCGCCCAATAAGCCTGACCTCAATTGTAGGCAAATTACTAGAGTCAATTATAGCTGAGATTATAAGAAGCCATCTCGATAAGCATAGCTTGATTAATGATACTCAGCATGGATTCACAAGAGGCCGGTCTTGTCTAACTAATTTATTAACTTTCTTCAGTAAAGCTTTTGAGGCTGTTGACCACAATAAAGAATTTGATATTATTTACTTAGATTTTAGAGTTCCGCACCATAGACTGTTAAAGAAAGTGGCAGCTCATGGCATTGGGGGAAAAGTGCTCTCGTGGATCGAGTCATGGCTCACTGACAGGAAGCAGAGAGTGTCCATAAATGGGGTTAAATCCGAGTGGGGATCTGTAACAAGAGGCGCTCCACAGGGATCAGTCTTGGGCCCGTTGTTGTTTATAATATATACCAATGATCTTGATGAGGGAATTACTAGTGATATGAGCAAATTCGCCGATGACACGAAGATAGGTAGGATAATTGATTCAAACGTAGATGTTAGGGAACTTCAGGAGGATTTAGACAAACTCTACTCTTGGTCAGAAAAGTGGCAGATGCAGTTCAATGTGGATAAATGCAAGGTTCTGAAGCTCGGGAGTGTCCATAACCCTAGCACTTATAAGTTAAATAATGTAGAACTTAGCCATACAGATTGCGAAAAGGACTTGGGGGTTATGGTAAGCAGCAACCTTAAACCAAGACAGCAATGCCTAAGCGTACGTAATAAGGCAAATAGATTACTGGGATTTATATCAAGAAGTGTAAGCAACAGAAGTCCAGAGGTCATACTGCAGCTTTATACATCATTAGTAAGGCCTCACCTAGAATATGCAGCTCAGTTCTGGTCTCCGTATTACAAAATGGACATAAATTCGTTAAAAAACATTCAGCGTAGGATGACTAAATTAATACATAGCATTAGAAATCTTCCTTATGAAGAAAGATTGAAGACTCTTAAGTTACATTCACTTGTTAGACGAAGAATGAGGTGAGACCTGATCGAAGTGTATAAGTGGAAGATAGGTATTAATAAAGGGGATATTAATAAGGTCTTGAGGATGTCTCTCCAAGAGAGAACCCGCAGTAATGGATTTAAATTAGATAAGTTTAGATTTAGAAAGGACATAGGAAAGTATTGGTTTGGAAATAGGGTAGTTGATGAGTGGAACAGTCTACCTAGTTGGGTTATTAAGGCTGGGACTTTGGGTAGTTTCAAATTTAGGTTGGATAAGTACATGAGTGGGAGGGGTTGAATTTGAGTGGGACTTTCACATCAGAGCTTATTTCTTGGGTGGCATTGAAAACAGGGTTGGGCAAATGTTTTGTTAGTGGGATGAATTATAAAGGACCTGCCTAGTATGGGCCAGCAGGCCTCCTGCAGTGTTCCTCCTTTCTTATGTTCTTATGTTCTTATAAACACTGATACCTGCCATAAACACTGATACCAGCCATAAACACTGATACCAGCCATGAACACTGATACCTGCCATAAACACTGATACCAGCCATAAACACTGATACCAGCCATAAACACTGAAACCTGCCTCCACCCTCTTTCACACCCATACCTGCCTACACCCTCTCTCACACCCATACCTGTCTCCACCCTCTCTCACACCCATACTTGCCTCCACCCTCTCTCACACCCATACTTGCCTCCACCCTCTCTCACACCCATACTTGCCTCCACCCTCTCTCACACCCATACCTGTCTCCACCCTCTCTCACACCCATACCTGTCTCCACCCTCTCTCACACCCATACTTGCCTCCACCCTCTCTCACACCCATACTTGCCTCCACCCTCTCTCACACCCATACTTGCCTCCACCCTCTCTCACACCCATACTTGCCTCCACCCTCTCTCACACCCATACCTGCCTCCACACTCTCTCACACCCATACCTGTCTCCACCCTCTTTCACACCCATATTTGCCTCCACCCTCTCTCACACCCATACTTGTCTCCACCCTCTCTCACACCCATACCTGCCTCCACCCTCTCTCACACCCATACTTGCCTCCACCCTCTCTCACACCCATACCTGCCTCCACCCTCTCTCACACCCATACCTGTCTCCACCCTCTCTCACACCCATACCTGCCTCCACCCTCTCTCACACCCATACCTGCCTCCACCCTCTCTCACACCCATACTTGCCTCCGCCCTCTCTCACACACATACCTGTCTCCACCCTCTCTCACACCCATACCTGTCTCCACCCTCTCTCACACCCATACCTGCCTCCGCCCTCTCTCACACCTATACCTGCCTCCACCCTCTCTCACACCCATACTTGCCTCCACCCTCTTTCACACCCATACCTTCCTCCACCCTCTTTCACACCCATACCTCCCTCCATCCTCTCTCACACCCATACCTTTCTCCACCCTCTCTCACACCCATACCTGCCTCCGCCCTCTCTCACACCTATACCTGCCTCCACCCTCTCTCTCACCCATACCTTCCTCCACCCTCTTTCACACCCATACCTCCCTCCATCCTCTCTAACACACATACTTGCCTCCACCCTCTTTCACACGCATACCTGTCTCCACCCTCTCTCACACCCATACCTGCCTCCACTTTCTCTCACACCCATACCTGCCTCCACCCTCTCTCAAACCCATACCTAACTCCACCCTCTCTCACACCTATACCTGCCTCCACCCTCTCTCACACCCATACCTGCCTCCACTTTATCTCACACCCATACCTGCCTCCACCCTCTCTCAAACCCATACCTAACTCCACCCTCTCTCACACCCATACTTGCCTCCACCCTCTTTCACACCCATACCTTCCTCCACCCTCTTTCACACCCATACCTCCCTCCATCCTCTCTCACACCCATACCTTTCTCCACCCTCTCTCACACCCATACCTGCCTCCGCCCTCTCTCACACCTATACCTGCCTCCACCCTCTCTCACACCCATACCTGCCTCCACCCTCTCTCTCACCCATACCTTCCTCCACCCTCTTTCACACCCATACCTCCCTCCATCCTCTCTAACACACATACTTGCCTCCACCCTCTTTCACACGCATACCTGTCTCCACCCTCTCTCACACCCATACCTGCCTCAACTTTCTCTCACACCCATACCTGCCTCCACCCTCTCTCAAACCCATACCTAACTCCACCCTCTCTCACAACCATACCTGCCTTCACCCTCTCTCACACCCATACCTCCCTCCATCCTCTCTCACACCCATACCTGCCTCCACCCTCTCTCACACCCATACCTCCCTCCACCCTCTCTCACACTCAGACCTGCCTCCACCCTCTCTCACACCCATACCTCCCTCCACCCTCTCTCACACCCATACCTGCCTTTACCCTCTCTCACACCCATACTTTCCTCCGCCCTCTCTCACACCTATACCTACCTCCACCCTCTCTCACACTCATACCTGCCTCCACCCTCTCTCATACCCATGCCTTCCTCTGCCCTCTCTCACACCCATACCTGCCTCCACCCCCTCTCACACCCTTACCTTCCTCCACCCTCTCTCACACCCATACCCTCCTCCGCCCTCTCTTACACCCATACTTGCCTCCACCCTCTCTCACATCCATACCTGCCTCCATCCTCTCTCACACCCATACCTCCCTGCACCCTCTCTCACACCCATACCTGCCTCCATCCTCTCTCACACCCATACCTGCCTCCACCCTTTCTCACACCCATACCTCCCTCCACCCTCTCTCACACCCATACCTGCCTCCACCCTCTCTCACACCCATACCAGGCTCCACCCTCTCTCACACCCATACCTTCCTCCGCCTTCTCTCACACACATACCTGCCTCCACCCTCTCTCACACCCATACCTTCCTCCACCCTTTATCACACCCATACCTGCCTCCACCCTCTCTCACACCCTTACCTGCCTCCACCCTCTTTCACACCCTTTCCTGCCCCCACCCTCTCTCACACCCATTCCTGCCTCCACCCTCTCTCACACCTATGCCTTCCTCCGCCCTCTCTCACAACCATACCTGCCTCCACCCTCTCTCACACCCATACCTGCCTCCATCCTCTCTCACACCCATACCTGCCTCCATCCTCTCTCACACCCATACCTCCCTGCACCCTCTCTCACACCCATACCTGCCTCCACCCTTTCTCACACCCATACCTCCCTCCACCCTCTCTCACACCCATACCTGCCTCCACCCTCTCTCACACCCATACCTGCCTCCACCCTCTCTCACACCCATACCAGGCTCCACCCTCTCTCACACCCATACCTTCCTCCGCCTTCTCTCACACATACCTGCCTCCACCCTCTCTCACACCCATACCTTCCTCCACCCTTTATCACACCCATACCTGCCTCCACCCTCTCTCACACCCTTACCTCCCTCCACCCTCTTTCACACCTTTTCCTGCCCCCACTCTCTCTCACACCCATTCCTGCCTCCACCCTCTCTCACACCTATGCCTTCCTCCGCCCTCTCTCACACCCATACCTGCCTCCACCCTCTCTCACACCCATACCTGCCTCCATCCTTTCTCACACCCATACCTCCCTCCACCCTCTCTCACACCCATACCTCCCTCCAACCTCTCTCGCACCTATACCTCCCTCCACCCTCTCTCACACCCATACCTCCCTCCAACCTCTCTCGCACCTATACCTGCCTCTTCCCTCTCTCACATTCATACGTGCCGCCACCCTCTCTCACACCTATACCTGCCTCCACCCTCTCTCACACCCATACCTCCCTCCACCCTCTCTCACACCTATACCTGCCTCCACCCTCTCCCACCCATTCCTGCCTCCACCTTCTCTCACACCCATACCTCCGTCCACACTGTCTCACACCCATACCTCCCTCCACCCTCTCTAACACCCATACCTTCCTCCACCCTCTCTCACACCCATGCCTCCCTCCACCCTCTCTCACACCCATACCTCCCTCCACTTTCTCACACACAACCACACATCTACCCAGTCCCTACTCCTTGTAATTAATCCCACTCCTAACGCACTCTACCTAATCCATCACTCCCTCCCCACTGCCCCTAATCCATCACTCCCTACCCGCTCCCTCTATTCCTTTACTCTCTACTCCCCTTGTCCAGCTCTCCTCCTCTCACTCCCGCTCTCTCACCATTTATATGAATACAAACACACATACACACACACACACACACACACACACACACACACACACACACACACACACACACACACACACACACACACACACACACACACACACACCCACACACACACACACACACACACACACACACACACACCCACACACACACACACACCTACACACACACACGCACACACACCTACACACACACACACACCTACACACACACACACACACACACCCACACACACACACGGCTGAGAGGCAAGCAGGAGTTCCGGAGTGTGTACCTCGACCGAGACAGAACACAGGACGAAAGGAAGACAATGAAAGAGAGAGTTCAAAAACGAAAGGAGAAATGGGAGGAAATGAAAAAGGAGAGCAGAATAACCCAGGATCAAATGGAAGGACAAGCGCACCCCCCAGAAACACCTGCAGAAGGACTCCAGCCACGACACCCCCAAGGCAACTGAACAATCCAAACCATCCATCAAACACCGATCCCTCTGTTTCCACCCCCTGCACCACAGTTACAGTATTAGAACAGAAGTTGAAGGTTTGGTACACAAATGCAGATGGATTAACGAATAAACATGAGGAATGGCAAGAAAGAATCAATGAGAAGTCCCCAGACATCATAGCAGTTACAGAAACAAAACTCACGGGGACAATAACAGATGCAATCTTCCCACCAGGATACCAGATCATGAGGAAAGATAGAAGGGGTAGGGGGGGAGTTGGGGTTGCTCTGCTCGTGAAAAACAGATGGAAATTCGAGAAAATGGAAGGAATAGATGAGACGGGAGAAAGAGACTACATAGCAGGTACACTTCAGTCTGGGGAACACAAAGTGGTCATTGCAGTGATGTATAATCCACCACAGAACTGCAGGAGGCCAAGAGAGGAATATGAAGAGAGCAACAGAGCAATGGTGGACACACTTGCTGAGGTGGCAAGAAGATCTCACTCCAGCAGAGCAAAGTTGCTGATTATGGGGAATTTCAACCACAGGGAGATTGACTGGGAAAACCTGGAGCCACATGGGGGTCCCGAAACATGGAGAGCCAGGATGTTGGACGTGGTGCTGGAAAACCTCATGCACCAACATGTTAAGGACACTACCAGAGTGAGAGGGGAGGATGAACCAGCAAGATTGGACCTTGTGTTCACCCTGGGCAGCTCAGACATTGAGGACATCAAGTATGAGAATCCCCTAGGAGCTAGCGACCACGTGGTTCTGTGCTTTGAATAAATAGTAGAGCTGCAAGTGGAGAGAATAACAGGAGTAGAATGGGAAAAGCCTGACTATAAAAGAGGGGACTACATAGGGTTGAAGAACTTCCTGCGGGAGGTCCAGTGGACAGAGAACTGGCAGGAAAGCCAGTAAATGAAATGATGGAATATGTAGCAACAAAATGCAAGGAGGCAGTGGAAAGGTTCATTCCCAAGGGCAACAGTAACAACGGGAAGACCAGAACAAGCCCCTGGTTTACCCGACGGTGTAAGGAGGCAAAAACAAAGTGCAATAGAGAATGGAAAA
>NW_027201254.1:0-12317 GCF_038502225.1 Cherax quadricarinatus
CAGAGACTTCTCCACACACTGTAAAAATAGCAGAGGTTTCACCAGACGTTGTAACAATAGCAGAGACTTCTCCAGAAGCTGTAACAATGGCAGAGACCTCAAAGGACACTATAACAATAGCAGAGACTTCAGCAGACACTGTAAAAATAACAGAGACCACCAGACACTGTAACAATAGGAGAGACTTTTTCAGGCACTGTAACAATAGCAGAGACTTCACGAGACACTTTAACAATAACAGAGACTTCACCAGACACTCTAACAATAGCAGAGACTTCACCAGACTCTGTAACAGTAATAGAGACTTCAACAGACACTGTAACAATAGCAGAGGCTACTCCAGACACTGTAACAATAGCAGAGATTTCACCAGGCACTGTAACAGTAGCATAGACTTCACCAGACACTGTAACAATAGCAGAGACTTCACCAGGCACTGTAGCAATAGCAAAGACTTCACGGGACACTGTAACAATGACAGAGACTTCACCAGACACTGTAACAATAGCAGGGACTTCACCAGACACTGTAACAGTAACACAGACTTCACCAGACACTGTAACAATAGCAGAGACTTCACCGGACACTGTAACAATAGCGAAGACTTCACCAGACTTTTGTAACTATAACTGAGACCAAGTTTTGGGAGGTGGTTACTCAGGTAGTTTTCCTAGGATATCAAATAATGTGTCACATGCTAAGAGTATGTTACATTTTATTCAGTGTAAGTCACACTCTCACATAGGCTGCCTCCCGACCAACCTAACAGGTGCTATGGATGTATGTAGCGAGTAAGAACCCCATCGTTATGCTAGTACCTTGGATCAACCAGCAAATGACAAGAAAACCCGCCAAGGTTCTTAAGCGATGTGAGAACACTGGCGAGTCAACCTTGGCAGTCTTTCCTCCCAGTCTTGTGGCAACACTTTTCTCTGGGTCTTTGGTTTGCATTTACCTTATTGTACCTATCTAATGTATATGTTGTATATACCTGCTTGCTCCTTGGTGAAGGAGGTACAACTATTTACTGTGCTGCTTTGTTCCTCCCGGGGTCATGGTAATACAGCCAGGTGTGCAGACCACTAGACTACACCTACTTACATATAATTAGAAACAACAGACAAAACAGAGCAGTTTGATAAGATTCATTGTTTCAGAATATAACTAAGCTTCCAGTTGTATGCTGAGATATACTGTGGCCCGGTGGCCTGGTGGCTAAAGCTCCCGCTTCACACACGGAGGGCCCGGGTTCGATTCCCGGCGGGTGGAAACATTTCGACACGTTTCCTTACACCTATTGTCCTGTTCACCTAGCAGCAAATAGGTACCTGGGTGTCAGTCGACTGGTGTGGGTCGCATCCTGGGGGACAAGATTAAGGACCACAATGGAAATAAGTTAGACAGTCCTCGATGACGCACTGACTTTCTTGGGTTACCCTGGGTGGCTAACCCTCCGGGGTTAAAAATCCGAACGAAATCTAATCTTACTGCGTCATCTTGTTTACTGGTCCATGTGGTTTGGTTTGTCTTATTAACCAGTGCTTATAACTTCCTTCATAGGAACTAACTTGTAATTTTGGTTTTGTTTGTAATATTAATCAGTCTTCATTTTGTTACTTTGTGTTGATTTGTTTGCAATATTTACCAGTATGATTATTTCGTCCATGTGAACTTTTGTTTGCACTATTTATCAGTGTTTATCTTGTTTCCTTCCAGTGACGCAGAGAAGATGTTAACTTTATTGATGGTGTTGTTTCTTCTGGCTTCTGAGTCCTGCTGTCATGCGCAGATACCAGCACCCGTTGGTAGGTACTGTTACGTACCAGCACCCGTTGGTAGGTACTGTTACGTACCAGCACCCGTTGGTAGGTACTGTTACGTGCCAGCACCCGTTGGTAGGTACTGTTACGTGCCAGCACCCGTTGGTAGGTACTGTTACGTGCCAGCACCCGTTGGTAGGTACTGTTACGTACCAGCACCCGTTGGTAGGTACTGTTACGTACCAGCACCCGTTGGTAGGTACTGTTACGTACCAGCACCCGTTGGTAGGTACTGTTACGTACCAGCACCCGTTGGTAGGTACTGTTACGTACCAGCACCCGTTGGTAGGTACTGTTACGTACCAGCACCCGTTGGTAGGTACTGTTACGTACCAGCACCCGTTGGTAGGTACTGTTACGTACCAGCACCCGTTGGTAGGTACTGTTACGTACCAGCACCCGTTGGTAGGTACTGTTACGTACCAGCACCCGTTGGTAGGTACTGTTACGTACCAGCACCCGTTGGTAGGTACTGTTACGTACCAGCACCCGTTGGTAGGTACTGTTACGTACCAGCACCCGTTGGTAGGTACTGTTACGTACCAGCACCCGTTGGTAGGTACTGTTACGTACCAGCACCCGTTGGTAGGTACTGTTACGTACCAGCACCCGTTGGTAGGTACTGTTACGTACCAGCACCCGTTGGTAGGTACTGTTACGTGCCAGCACCCGTTGGTAGGTACTGTTATGTACCAGCACCCGTTGGTAGGTACTGTTACGTGCCAGCACCCGTTGGTAGGTACTGTTATGTACCAGCACCCGTTGGTAGGTACTGTTATGTACCAGCACCCGTTGGTAGGTACTGTTATGTACCAGCACCCGTTGGTAGGTACTGTTATGTACAAGCACCCGTTGGTAGGTACTGTTACGTGCCAGCACCCGTTGGTAGGTACTGTTACGTGCCAGCACCCGTTGGTAGGTACTGTTACGTACCAGCACCCGTTGGTAGGTACTGTTACGTACCAGCACCCGTTGGTAGGTACAGTTACGTACCAGCACCCGTTGGTAGGTACAGTTACGTGCCAGCACCCGTTGGTAGGTACAGTTACGTACCAGCACCCGTTGGTGGGTACAGTTACGTGCCAGCACCCGTTGGTAGGTACTGTTACGTACCAGCACCCATTGGTAGGTACTGTTACGTACCAGCACCCGTTGGTAGGTACACTTACGTACCAGCACCCGTTGGTAGGTACACTTACGTACCAGCACCCGTTGGTAGGTACAGTTACGTACCAGCACCCGTTGGTAGGTACAGTTACGTACCAGCACCCGTTGGTAGGTACAGTTACGTACCAGCACCCGTTGGTAGGTACAAATACGTACCAGCACCCGTTGGTAGGTACAAATACGTACCAGCACCCGTTGGTAGGTACAAATACGTACCAGCATCCGTTAGTAGGTACAGTTACGTACCAGCACCCGTTGGTAGGTACAGTTACGTACCAGCACCCGTTGGTAGGGACAGTTACGTACCAGCACCCGTTGGTAGGTACAGTTACGTACCAGCACCCGTTGGTAGGTACAGTTACGTACCAGCACCCGTTGGTAGGTACAGTTACGTACCAGCACCCGTTGGTAGGTACAGTTACGTGCCAGCACCCGTTGGTAGGTACAGTTACGTACCAGCACCCGTTGGTGGGTACAGTTACGTGCCAGCACCCGTTGGTAGGTACTGTTACGTACCAGCACCCGTTGGTAGGTACTGTTACGTACCAGCACCCGTTGGTAGGTACAGTTACGTACCAGCACCCGTTGGTAGGTACAGTTACGTGCCAGCACCCGTTGGTAGGTACAGTTACGCACCAGCACCCGTTGGTGGGTACAGTTACGTGCCAGCACCCGTTGGTAGGTACTGTTACGTACCAGCACCCGTTGGTAGGTACTGTTACGTACCAGCACCCGTTGGTAGGTACAGTTACGTACCAGCACCCGTTGGTAGGTACACTTACGTACCAGCACCCGTTGGTAGGTACAGTTACGTACCAGCACCCGTTGGTAGGTACAGTTACGTACCAGCACCCGTTGGTAGGTACAAATACGTACCAGCACCCGTTGGTAGGTACAAATACTTACCAGCACCCGTTGGTAGGTACAGTTACGTACCAGCACCCGTTGGTAGGTACAGTTACGTAAAAGCACCCGTTGGTAGGTACAAATACGTACCAGCACCCGTTGGTAGGTACAAATACGTACCAGCACCCGTTGGTAGGTACAAATACGTACCAGCACCCGTTAGTAGGTACAGTTACGTACCAGCACCCGTTGGTAGGTACAGTTACGTACCAGCACCCGTTGGTAGGGACAGTTACGTACCAGCACCCGTTGGTAGGTACAGTTACGTACCAGCACCCGTTGGTAGGTACAGTTACGTACCAGCACCCGTTGGTGGGTACAGTTACGTGCCAGCACCCGTTGGTAGGTACTGTTACGTACCAGCACCCGTTGGTAGGTACTGTTACGTACCAGCACCCGTTGGTAGGTACAGTTACGTACCAGCACCCGTTGGTAGGTACAGTTACGTGCCAGCACCCGTTGGTAGGTACAGTTACGCACCAGCACCCGTTGGTGGGTACAGTTACGTGCCAGCACCCGTTGGTAGGTACTGTTACGTACCAGCACCCGTTGGTAGGTACTGTTACGTACCAGCACCCGTTGGTAGGTACAGTTACGTACCAGCACCCGTTGGTAGGTACACTTACGTACCAGCACCCGTTGGTAGGTACAGTTACGTACCAGCACCCGTTGGTAGGTACAGTTACGTACCAGCACCCGTTGGTAGGTACAAATACGTACCAGCACCCGTTGGTAGGTACAAATACGTACCAGCACCCGTTGGTAGGTACAGTTACGTACCAGCACCCGTTGGTAGGTACAGTTACGTAAAAGCACCCGTTGGTAGGTACAAATACGTACCAGCACCCGTTGGTAGGTACAAATACGTACCAGCACCCGTTGGTAGGTACATATACGTACCAGCACCCGTTAGTAGGTACAGTTACGTACCAGCACCCGTTGGTAGGTACAGTTACGTACCAGCACCCGTTGGTAGGGACAGTTACGTACCAGCACCCGTTGGTAGGTACAGTTACGTACCAGCACCCGTTGGTAGGTACAGTTACGTACCAGCACCCGTTGGTAGGTACAGTTACGTACCAGCACCCTTTGGTAGGTACAGTTACGTACCAGCACCCGTTGGTAGGTACAGTTACGTTCCAGCACCCATTGGTACGTACAGTTACGTACCAGCACCCGTTGGTAGATACAGTTACGTACCAGCACCCGTTGGTAGGTACAGTTACGTACCAGCACCCGTTGGTAGGTACAGTTACGTACCAGCACCCGTTGGTATGTACAAATACGTACCAGCACCCGTTGGTAGGTACAAATACGCACGATCACCCGTTGGTAGGTACAAATACGTACCAGCACCCGTTGGTAGGTACAAATACGTACCAGCACCCGTTGGTAGGTACAAATACGTACCAGCACCCGTTGGTAGATACAAATACGTACCAGCACCCGTTGGTAGGTACAAATACGTACGATCACCCGTTGGTAGGTACAAATACGTACCAGCACCCGTTGGTAGGTACAATTACGTACCAGCACCCGTTGGTAGGTACAAATACGTACCAGCACCCGTTGGTAGGACAAATACGTACCAGCACCCGTTGGTAGGTACAATTACGTACCAGCACCCGTTGGTAGGTACAAATACGTACCAGCACCCGTTGGTAGGTACAAATACGTACCAGCACCCGTTGGTAGGACAAATACGTACCAGCACCCGTTGGTAGGTACAATTACGTACCAGCACCCGTTGGTAGGTACAAATACGTACCAGCACCCGTTGGTAGGTACAAATACGTACCAGCACCCGTTGGTAGGTACAATTACGTACCAGCACCCGTTGGTAGGTACAAATACGTACCAGCACCCGTTGGTAGGTACAAATACGTACCAGCACCCGTTGGTAGGTACAAATACGTACCAGCACCCGTTGGTAGGTACAAATACGTACCAGCACCCGTTGGTAGGTACAAATACGTACGATCACCCGTTGGTAGGTACAAATACGTACGATCACCCGTTGGTAGGTACAAATACGTTCCAGCACCCGTTGGTAGGTACAATTACGTACCAGCACCCGTTGGTAGGTACAAATACGTACCAGCACCCGTTCGTAGGACAAATACGTACCAGCACCCGTTGGTAGGTACAATTACGTACCAGCATCCGTTGGTAGGTACAAATACGTACCAGCACCCGTTGGTAGGTACAAATACGTACCAGCACCCGTTGGTAGGACAAATACGTACCAGCACCCGTTGGTAGGTACAATTACGTACCAGCACCCGTTGGTAGGTACAAATACGTACCAGCACCCGTTGGTAGGTACAAATACGTACCAGCACCCGTTGGTAGGTACAAATACGTACCAGCACCCGTTGGTAGGTACAGTTACGTACCAGCACCCGTTGGTAGGTACAGTTACGTAAAAGCACCCGTTGGTAGGTACAAATACGTACCAGCACCCGTTGGTAGGTACAAATACGTACCAGCACCCGTTGGTAGGTACAAATACGTACCAGCACCCGTTTGTAGGTACAGTTACGTAACAGCACCCGTTGGTAGGTACAGTTACGTACCAGCACCCGTTGGTAGGGACAGTTACGTACCAGCACCCGTTGGTAGGTACAGTTACGTACCAGCACCCGTTGGTAGGTACAGTTACGTACCAGCACCCGTTGGTAGGTACTGTTACGTGCCAGCACCCGTTGGTAGGTACTGTTACGTACCAGCACCCGTTGGTAGGTACTGTTACGTACCAGCACCCGTTGGTAGGTACAGTTACGTACCAGCACCCGTTGGTAGGTACAGTTACGTGCCAGCACCCGTTGGTAGGTACAGTTACGCACCAGCACCCGTTGGTGGGTACAGTTACGTGCCAGCACCCGTTGGTAGGTACTGTTACGTACCAGCACCCGTTGGTAGGTACTGTTACGTACCAGCACCCGTTGGTAGGTACAGTTACGTACCAGCACCCGTTGGTAGGTACACTTACGTACCAGCACCCGTTGGTAGGTACAGTTACGTACCAGCACCCGTTCGTAGGTACAGTTACGTACCAGCACCCGTTGGTAGGTACAAATACGTACCAGCACCCGTTGGTAGGTACAAATACGTACCAGCACCCGTTGGTAGGTACAGTTACGTACCAGCATCCGTTGGTAGGTACAGTTACGTAAAATCACCCGTTGGTAGGTACAAATACGTACCAGCACCCGTTGGTAGGTACAAATACGTACCAGCACCCGTTGGTAGGTACAAATACGTACCAGCACCCGTTAGTAGGTACAGTTACGTACCAGCACCCGTTGGTAGGTACAGTTACGTACCAGCACCCGTTGGTAGGGACAGTTACGTACCAGCACCCGTTGGTAGGTACAGTTACGTACCAGCACCCGTTGGTAGGTACAGTTACGTACCAGCACCCGTTGGTAGGTACAGTTACGTACCAGCACCCGTTGGTAGGTACAGTTACGTACCAGCACCCGTTGGTAGGTACAGTTACGTACCAGCACCCATTCGTACGTACAGTTACGTACCAGCACCCGTTGGTAAATACAGTTACGTACCAGCACCCGTTGGTAGGTACAGTTACGTACCAGCACCCGTTGGTAGGTACAGTTACGTACCAGCACCCGTTGGTAGGTACAAATACGTACCAGCACCCGTTGGTAGGTACAAATACGTACGATCACCCGTTGGTAGGTACAAATACGTACCAGCACCCGTTGGTAGGTACAAATACGTACCAGCACCCGTTGGTAGGTACAAATACGTACCAGCACCCGTTGGTAGGTACAAATACGTACCAGCACCCGTTGGTAGGTACAAATACTTACGATCACCCGTTGGTAGGTACAAATACGTACCAGCACCCGTTGGTAGGTACAATTACGTACCAGCACCCGTTGGTAGGTACAAATACGTACCAGCACCCGTTGGTAGGACAAATACGTACCAGCACCCGTTGGTAGGTACAATTACGTACCAGCACCCGTTGGTAGGTACAAATACGTACCAGCACCCGTTGGTAGGTACAAATACGTACCAGCACCCGTTGGTAGGACAAATACGTACCAGCACCCGTTGGTAGGTACAATTACGTACCAGCACCCGTTGGTAGGTACAAATACGTACCAGCACCCGTTGGTAGGTACAAATACGTACCAGCACCCGTTGGTAGGTACAAATACGTACCAGCACCCGTTGGTAGGTACAATTACGTACCAGCACCCGTTGGTAGGTACAAATACGTACCAGCACCCGTTGGTAGGTACAAATACGTACCAGCACCCGTTGGTAGGTACAATTACGTACCAGCACCCGTTGGTAGGTACAAATACGTAACAGCACCCGTTGGTAGGTACAAATACGTACCAGCACCCGTTGGTAGGTACAAATACGTACCAGCACCCGTTGGTAGGTACAAATACGTACCAGCACCCGTTGGTAGGTACAAATACGTTCCAGCACCCGTTGGTAGGTACAAATACGTACCAGCACCCGTTGGTAGGTACAAATACGTACCAGCACCCGTTGGTAGGTACAAATACGTACCAGCACCCGTTGGTAGGTACAAATACGTACCAGCACCCGTTGGTAGGTACAAATACGTACCAGCACCCGTTGGTAGGTACAAATACGTACGATCACCCGTTGGTAGGTACAAATACGTTCCAGCACCCGTTGGTAGGTACAATTACGTACCAGCACCCGTTGGTAGGTACAAATACGTACCAGCACCCGTTCGTAGGACAAATACGTACCAGCACCCGTTGGTAGGTACAATTACGTACCAGCACCCGTTGGTAGGTACAAATACGTACCAGCACCCGTTGGTAGGTACAAATACGTACCAGCACCCGTTGGTAGGACAAATACGTACCAGCACCCGTTGGTAGGTACAATTACGTACCAGCACCCGTTGGTAGGTACAAATACGTACCAGCACCCGTTGGTAGGTACAAATACGTACCAGCACCCGTTGGTAGGTACAAATACGTTCCAGCACCCGTTGGTAGGTACAATTACGTACCAGCACCCGTTGGTAGGTACAAATACGTACCAGCACCCGTTGGTAGGTACAAATACGTACCAGCACCCGTTGGTAGGTACAAATACGTACCAGCACCCGTTGGTAGGTACAAATACGTTCCAGCACCCGTTGGTAGGTACAAATACGTACCAGCACCCGTTGGTAGGTACAAATACGTACCATCACCCGTTGGTAGGTACAAATACGTACCAGCACCCGTTGGTAGGTACAAATACGTACCAGCACCCGTTGGTAGGTACAAATACGTACGATCACCCGTTGGTAGGTACAAATACGTACCAGCACCCGTTGGTAGGTACAATTACGTACCAGCACCCGTTGGTAGGTACAAATACGTACCAGCACCCGTTCGTAGGACAAATACGTACCAGCACCCGTTGGTAGGTACAATTACGTACCAGCACCCGTTGGTAGGTACAAATACGTACCAGCACCCGTTGGTAGGTACAAATACGTACCAGCACCCGTTGGTAGGACAAATACGTACCAGCACCCGTTGGTAGGTACAATTACGTACCAGCACCCGTTGGTAGGTACAAATACGTACCAGCACCCGTTGGTAGGTACAAATACGTACCAGCACCCGTTGGTAGGTACAAATACGTACCAGCACCCGTTGGTAGGTACAAATACGTTCCAGCACCCGTTGGTAGGTACAAATACGTACCAGCACCCGTTGGTAGGTACAAATACGTACCAGCACCCGTTGGTAGGTACAAATACGTACCAGCACCCGTTGGTAGGTACAAATACGTACCAGCACCCGTTGGTAGGTACAAATACGTACGATCACCCGTTGGTAGGTACAAATACGTACCAGCACCCGTTGGTAGGTACAATTACGTACCAGCACCCGTTGGTAGGTACAAATACGTACCAGCACCCGTTCGTAGGACAAATACGTACCAGCACCCGTTGGTAGGTACAATTACGTACCAGCACCCGTTGGTAGGTACAAATACGTACCAGCACCCGTTGGTAGGTACAAATACGTACCAGCACCCGTTGGTAGGACAAATACGTACCAGCACCCGTTGGTAGGTACAATTACGTACCAGCACCCGTTGGTAGGTACAAATACGTACCAGCACCCGTTGGTAGGTACAAATACGTACCAGCACCCGTTGGTAGGTACAAATACGTACCAGCACCCGTTGGTAGGTACAAATACGTACCAGCACCCGTTGGTAGGTACAATTACGTACCAGCACCCGTTGGTAGGTTCAAATACGTACCAGCACCCGTTGGTAGGTACAAATACGTACCAGCACCCGTTGGTAGGTACAAATACGTACCAGCACCCGTTGGTAGGTACAATTACGTACCAGCACCCGTTGGTAGGTACAAATACGTACCAGCACCCGTTGGTAGGTACAAATACGTACCAGCACCCGTTGGTAGGTACAAATACGTACCAGCACCCGTTGGTAGGTACAAATACGTACCAGCACCCGTTGGTAGGTACAAATACGTACGATCACCCGTTGGTAGGTACAAATACGTACCAGCACCCGTTGGTAGGTACAAATACGTACCAGCACCCGTTGGTAGGTACAAATACGTACCAGCACCCGTTGGTAGGTACAAATACGTACCAGCACCCGTTGGTAGGACAAATACGTACCAGCACCCGCTTGTAGGTAAAAATACCACTTGTTCCGTGGGTACAATAATATAATATACTGCTGGTTGAACTAGTACACAAACAAGGAGTAGAATGAAATTAGCTCAGAGGCGTCCACACCACCTTATGTCCTTCGATGATGGGTACAACATCTAGCTTGGCTGGATGCACCATTGTTAAGGATTCTGTGGTCCAGTGGTGTAAAGCGTCATGTGGTTTCTCTGACCATGATACGGGCCAAAACAGCATGGATTCGACTCCTTGGCTAGTGCAGTGTTGTTATATATATATATATATATATATATATATATATATATATATATATATATATATATATATATATATATATATATATATATATATATATATATATAAATGGTTTGGTCATTTAGAGAGAATGGATCAAAGTAGAATGACATGAAAAGCATATAAATCTATAGGGGAAGGAAGGAGGGGTAGGGGTCGTCCTCGAAAGGGTTGGAAAGAGGGGGTAAAGGAAGTTTTGTGGGCAAGGGGCTTGGACTTCCAGCAGGCGTGCATGAGCGTGTTAGATAGGAGTGAATGGAGACGAATGGTACTTGGGACCTGACGATCTGTTGGAGTGTGAGCAGGGTAATATTTAGTGAAGGGATTCAGGGAAACCGGTTATTTTCATATAGTCGGACTTGAGTCCTGGAAATGGGAAGTACAATGCCTGCACTTTAAAGGAGGGGTTTGGGATATTGGCAGTTTGGAGGGATATGTTGTGTATCTTTATATGTGTATGCTTCTAGACTGTTGTATTCTGAGCACCTCTGCAAAAACAGTGATAATGTGCGAGTGTGGTGAAAGTGTTGAATGATGATGAAAGTATTTTCTTTTTGGGGATTTTCTTTCTTATTTTGGGTCACCCTGCCTCGGTGGGAGACGGCCGACTTGTTGAAAAAAAATAAAAATAATATATATATGTATATATATATATATATATATATATATATATATATATATATATATATATATATATATATATATATATATATATATATATATATATATATATATATATATATATATGTATATATATATATATATATATATATATATATATATATATATATATATATATATATATATATATATATATATGTGAAGCTCAAGTTAAATTAGGTAGGAGAGAAGGAGATTATTTCTCAGAATGTGTGATGTCACCGTGGTTGTTCAATATATTTATAGATGGGGTTGTAAGAGAAGTGAATGCGAGGGTCTTGGCAAGAGGCGTGGAGTTAAGAGATAAAGAATCTAACACAAACTGAGAGTTGTCACAGTTCCTCTTTGCTGATGACACTGTGTTTATGGGAGACTCTGAAGAGAAGTTGCGGAGGTTGGTGGATGAGTTTGGTAGGGTATGTAAAGGAAGAAAATTGAAAAATGAAAGAGTAAACTGATGAGGAAAACAAATTAGGTAACGAAAGATTGGATATCAGATTGGAGGGAGAGAGCATGGAGGAGGTGAATATATTCAGATATTTGGGAGTGGACGTGTCAGCAGATGGGTCTATAAAAGATGATGTGAATCATAGAATTGAAAGCGGAAAAATGTTAGTGGTGCACTTATGAGTCCGTGGAGACAAAGAACTTAGTCCGTGGAAGCAAAGAGGGGAATGTATGAGAGTGTTGTTATACCAACGCTCTTATATGGGTGTGAAACATGTGTGGTGAATGTTGCAACAAAATTAGGAGGAGGTGCGGGATTATGAAAACTATTATT
>NW_027201255.1:0-12315 GCF_038502225.1 Cherax quadricarinatus
CTCCTCCTCCTCGTTCTTCTTCTTCTCCTTCTTATTATTATCCGATATTACTCACAACAGTTTAGAACTATTGAACAATATTTAGAACAATAACAAACTTTGCAAGTTTCACGAAAACAAATATGTCATTAAGATATTTTTAGTTATTCTTATTTCTTTTAACAGGATGAGGAAAATATTTTGACCTTTATTTCATATTAATAGTTTTTTCTTCTTTTTTTTTGTATCATTTTCTGTGAGTCTTTTTTGGATTAGCAAATATAGAAATTATTGAATAATAATAATAATAATAATAATAATAATAATAATAATAATAATAATAATAATAATTAATTATAATAATAATAATAATTATAATAATAATATCTTTTCAATAATTTCTATATTTGCTAATCCAAAAAAGACTCACAGAGAATGATACAAAAAAAAGAAGAAAAAACTATTAATATGGAATAAAGGTCAAAATATTTTCCTCATCCTGTTACAAGAAATAATAAAAATAATTCTTTAACGAAAAATATCTTAATGACATATTTGTTTTCGTGAAACTTGCAAAGTTTGTTATTGTAATAAATAAATAACTTGAATCTCAGAGTAGAGGTTTGTCAATAGTTCTAAACTGTTGTGAGTAATATCGGATAATAATAATAAGAAGAAGAAGAAGAAGGAGAAGAAGAAGAAGGAGGAGGAGGAGAAGATAATGACAGCAAATAATAATAATAATAATAATAATAATATTATTATTATTATTTGCTGTCATTCTCTTCTCCTCCTCCTCGTTCTTCTTCTTCTACTTCTTCTTCTCCTCCTTCTTCTTCTCCTCCTTCTTCTTCTCCTTCTTATTATTATTGTCATTATTATTACTATTATCAAGCTGGGTTCTAAACCCATTGGGTCAAACATCGACTAAGGTAATAATTTCTCACAAGAAATATACAATAAAAATTAATGACTTATTGCAGAAAATACAAATGACTTTGAAGAAATATATTTTACCAGTCACTTGTTTCATGTATTATCTTGGTAAAAAAATATGTAATGCAGAGAATAAACTTTATTACATAATATTTATGGCTCAACACTTGGTTACATCATGTTGTTAGGGAAATAATTTTGAAAAAGTTCTGATTGTTGATTAAGCGATGACTTTTTTATTTGCCGTAAGCTGTGGAGAAAAATGTTTATTGCTAACCTTATGGTAAAAAATTATCTCTTCACCCAACTGAAATTGTTTGATTGCTAAATTTTACATATATTTTTTTTACTTAACAACATCATGAACTAATTTACTCACCACCATATCCGCCTCCAGAGCCACCTCCAAATCCACCACCGAAGCCTCCTCTTCCTCCTGTGGAGGTTTATATATCTTAAAGAATATTCATACTGCAGAACTGTGAATGATATTTTTGATTTTCATGATTTTTTTCGAAGAGTAAAGAACAGCTGAAGTTATTTAAGAACACTTTATCTTATTTGTAGAAGAAATTAATTAAACCGAACGAAACACCACTGCATTCATTGATACAGTTAACAAGATAAACGACTTCTTCTCAACCATAGGATCTAACGTGGCCAGTAAAATCTCAGGTACCAACGCCCGTGCAAGTGATTACTTAGATGGGAATTTCCCAAATTCCTTCTATCTTGCACCTACTGAGCCCACTGAAGTCACCACGATTATGACGTCACTTAAAAATAATTCAGGGAATCTGTTTTACGTCCCACCATTATTGTACAAGCGAGCGGCCCATGTCCTTTCGCATGCTATTTCATTACTTTTTAACAAGTCGGTAGAAACTAGCACTTTCCCGACACTACTCAAGACAGCAAGGGTTACACCAATACATAAAGTTGGTGACCCCACAGATGTAAACAACTATAAGCCAATATCAAACTTACCATTGCTATCCAAAATCTTCGAGAAACTCGTGCACAAAGATTATATTCGTTTATAACAGCACATCTTATCTCCCTGACACACCCCACCGTCAGCTAACTACATGAAAACCGCCTATTCTCTTGTATCATACACACAAAAAACAACCTAGACCTCCCCTCGATATCTGATTCCTCACAATTCGCACTTACACTCACCCACTTGATTATAAACATAGAAATACGTAATGCAACTATTAACTAATGAATCTTAACTAGTCATAAGTTTGCCTGTGATACTCCAATATAGAAACTATGTATTGTACCGAAACAAAACCATTCACATTGCTAAATTTATGAATTGCAATGCAGTTTCTTAGCCTTGATACCAATATGCTCCATAATCTGTATCAATATAGAGTTTGAATTAATCTTAGTCTGCCCGAAAAGCCTATTCATGCTAGGTGTGATAGCCTTCTCTGTAATTAGTATTTTATAATATGTAAACCACACAATATCCTATGATATGTAAACCCCGCACTGTAATCTCAGAAAATAAACTTGATTTTATTTGATTTAAAGTGCAATTCAAGTTACACAGTATGTAATTTTATATAATAACAATTAAACTTGAAATTTTCGAGTCTCGTCACTGTTTGACGAAAATAACTCACTTAAAACCCATCGAAAGCAGACAGGCAACCTGTGCTTTCTTACTTATATATTACAGTTTACTCAAACCTCTATATTTGTTATATCCTAACCCAATTGTTCCCTGCCAGATTTTCGGCTTTAATTTTACTGCTAAAATGACAGAACAACTTACCGTGACCACCAAAACCTCCTCCTCGGCTAAAATATGTTGAATAGAAAAAATATGAAATGACAATTTCGTCTCAAAAAACATGTACGTTATGCAGTGTCATGTCACTGTTATAGTTAAAAATGTATTTATTTAGGTTTAAAAATAAAAAATAATTTTACAGTCATTTACTGTGAATGAGCAGTGAACTGAATTCGTGTTAATGAAAACAAAGTAAATGGTACTTATTTATGAATCTGTGCAGCAATATTAAATTTTTCATCACACATATACGATTGTTACTATTATACCTCCGCCGAAGCCACCTCCACCAAATCCTCCAAAACCACCACCACCACTGTAGCCTCCACCAATCCTGCCGGCGCTGGCCACCACAATCATCACACACAGGACAATCAGGGAGTAACCTTTTCTGATCTGAAAACAGAAAGATGACTTATTTTTTTGGTGGTTTACAATTTGTATTTTTCATTATTATTGTATATAACTCTTGATATTATATGACTGGAGTTATATAAATGTAAGAGGACAGTTTAGTTGCCATGTTGACTGTTGTAGTGCTCAGAGACAACTGACCACCTTCCTCAGCTTCTGGCTTGTTTATACTCAGTTGTCCCAGGAAATTACTCATGGAAACAATTGAATAGGGTCACAGCGACAGACACATTGAGTCAGCACAGTTAACCATAATATGAATAACAGTGAGTTGTTAGGGCAGGGAAAAGTTGTGGGATGGGAGGGAGAGAGGGAGAAGTCGTGAGTTGAGCAAAATAATGGCGAGAGAAACAAAAGGATGAAGAGAAAGTGGAAGTGGAGGAGGAGGGGAAGATGGGGTGTGAGAGGGAAGTAGAAGAGACGACTGTGTGAACTGCAGAGAGCTAAGAATTAAACCGTGAAAAGGTTTTGCATTGAAGTATTATTCAGCAGTATATCTGAGTTTTCGAGGTTCTTCAAGAATATGCGATGCATATTCATGCATGCAAGGTGATGATGTAAGCAAGGACTTTTATTTTGTTATTCGATATTTTGAACAAGTTAAAAGCATAATGAAGAGCACGCATACAGAATAGTTTCCTATACCAAAACTAACATTTTGACACCATAGTTATCTATGGTGTGTAAGTGTTAATTATATAATGCTTAGACTGGAATCTAAGTATTATGTGACTCAGTATGGAAAGTGAGTTACTCACAGATTCATAAAAACAAAGGCTTCATGAAGTAGCGGACTGAAACTGAAAAATTTTAGTGAAATGTTTTTAATTTATGATTATATAAGTATGGAATTTCATCGCTCTCGTAATTCATCAGTTGGTATTGAAGCAAGAAAAATTCTGGTAGTTAGCTGTTCGAGGTTTACTGAGAGTTGTTGTCAACAGGAAGCGATAAGGACACAGCTAACAATAACTGAGTAAAACTTCAATGGTAACAACATCTAGAATTATAAAGCATTATATAAGAGAAAGTTTAATATGTATGTTTATTATAAAGGCTGCATTATGTGTTCATCTCTCACAAGACAAGAAATTGCTTAACATAGCTTTCTAGCTCTTTTATAATACTAGAATCACCACTCGCTCGTATAACTCATGATTCAGTGGCATCTTTGTCTGAGCTCGTGTACCTCAGATGTCACAGTCATTACCTATTGAATTATCAGTTTGTATTTACAGAAGCAAAAGTATGTTCTAGGTGTCTTGCCTTCAGTGTTAATTTTGTTATTGATATTCATCTTTTTAAAGCTGCTGCTTGTTTTCACTGGTGATGGTACAAAAATATCTCTTCATTTATTTTCTCATATCTTTTTATTACATATTATTTCGTCTCATCTTTTACCGTGAATCATCTTCATTCTTCTCTCTGTCTTCTCTGATCTGTTTTTGCTTGCTGCTGTTTTCCTCCTGTAACTCTAATTTTCATTAAACTCTCTCATTAATCTGATATTTTATTTACTTACTTTATCTGAGTGTTTTTTTTTAGGAAATAAAAAACCCTTTTATGCTCCACTTTCAAAGGATTTGAGCATTTTCAGGAAGCATTGTATAATATTCTTGTTCCTTCATGGAAATTATTTCTCTAATTAGAGTCATTAACTGTTGTAATGGTGTTTTGTTAATCAGGAAAAGGAAAGCGTTACCCGACTTGCGTCTGTTCTTTAATGACTCTCTCAGTGGTTATGTATTTAGATGAATAAGAAATTTTCACTGCCGAAGTCTCGCCTGTTCAGCAGGCTTCTTCAGTCTAATGTAAGTTTATATTATAATGTATCTCTCTCGCCTGTGTTCCAGGGAGAACAGGTCAATGGACTTCAACCGGTCCTAGTAATTTAGTTGCTTTACGGTACTTATACGTACAGTGAAATTTCTGTCTATATTCTCCAGGTCTGCAATTTCGCCTGCCTTGAATGGGGCCGTTAGTATACAGCAGTATTCCAGCCTGGAGGGAACAAGCGAATCGTCATTGGCTTGGCATCCCTAGTTTTGAAGGTTCTTATTATTCATTCCATCATCTTCCTAGCAGATAAGGTAAATACATTAGTGTGATCTTTGAAGGTGAGATTCTCTGATATTATCACTCTCAGGTCTTTCACGTTAGTTTTTTGCTTTATTGTGTGCTTGGAACTTGCTTTATATTCCGATCCAGTTTTTAAATCATCACGTTTCCATAGCGGAGTAATTGAAATTTGTCTTCACTGAACTTCATATTGTTTTCTAAGGCCCATTTGAAGGCTGGTTAATGTCCGCTTGGAGTCTTGCAGTGTCCTCAATGGATGACACTCATGCAAATTCTGGTATCATCAAAGGAGGACACGGTGCTGTGGCTTACATCTCTGTCTATGTCAGATATGAGGATGAGGAAAAAGATGAGAGCGTGTAATATACCTTGTGGAATATAGCTTTTCACTGTAGCCGCTTCTCACATTTCTCTATTTTACTATTACTATTTGTGTTCTATTTGTTATTCCTTTATCACTCATTTTGTGTGCTATTACAGCATGATCGCACTTGAAGGCTTTCGCAAAGTCTGTGTATGCTACATCTGTATTTTGATTGTCCTTCAGTGCATCCAAGATCATGTCATAATGACTGAGCTGCTGTGAGAGGCACGAGTGACCTACTCTAAACCCATGATGCCCTGGGTTTTGCAGTTGAAGGGGATCCAACTAGTTGGCGATCTTTCTTCTTAGAACCCTTTAAAAGATTTTAACGATGTGGGGCGTTAGTGCTGTTGGACTGTAATTCTGTACATTTAGTTTACCGCCACCTTTGTGGAGTGGGGCTATATAAGAACATAAGAACATAAGAAAGAAGGAACACTGCAGCAGGCCTACTGGTCCATACGAGGCAGGTCCAAGTCTCCTACCGGCTTAAGCCAATGCCCCAACCTAGTCAGGTCAGGTCACATTCACTTAAGGAAGGAACACGGCAACTGACCTAGTAGCACAAGCTAATCAGGTCCAACTCACACCCACCCACTAATGTATTTATCTAACCTATTTTTAAAACTACACAACGTTTTAGCCTCAATAACTGTACTTGGGAGTTTGTTCCACTCATCCACAACTCTATTACCAAACCAGTGCTTTCCTATATCCTTCCTGAATCTGAATTTTTCCAACTTAAAACTATTGCTACGAGTCCTGTCTAGGCTAGATATTTTCAGCACGTTATTTGCATCCCCTCTATTTATTCCTGTCTTCCATTTATACACCTCAATCATATCCCCCCTAATTCTATGCCTTTCTAGAGAGTGCAGATTCAGGGCCCTTAGTCTATCCTCATAGGGAAGGTTTCTGATACATGGGATCAACTTTGTCATCCTCCTTTGTATGTTTTCCAGAGCATTTTATCCATTCTGTAATACGATGACCAAAACTGTGCAGCATAATCTAAATGAGGTCTAACCAAGGATATATAGAATTGAAGAAGAACCTGAGGACTCCTATTATTTATGCTTCTTGATATGAAGCCAAGGATTCTGTTAGCTTTATTGCGAACACTTATGCACTGTTGTCTTGGTTTCAGATTACTGCCAACCAGAACTCCTAAATCTTTTTCGCAATCCGTAACATTAAGATCGACATTATTTAGTTTATATGTGGCATGGTTATTTTCCTGTCCAACATTTAGAACTTTGCATTTGTCTATATTAAACTGCATCTGCCACTTCTCCGACCACTGCATCAGTCTATTCAAATCTTCCTGTAGTGCTCTAATATCCTCGTCAGAATGAATTCGACGGATAACAAAAAAAGGCACAATACCGTGACTGGAACGATACACAAATAACCCGCACATAAAAGAGAGAAGCTTACGACGACGTTTCGGTCCGACTTGGACCATTTACAAAGTCATTGGACTATTTATAATAATAATAATAATAATAATAATAATAATAATAATAATAATAATTATTATTATTATTATTATTATTATTATTATTATTATTGTTATTATTATGTTGGGCGCTAAACTCATATTGGTTTCTCACAAGAAATATACAGAAAAGTTAGTAAGTTCTTACTGAAAAAACAAATGACATCGAAGATATATTTCATGAGAGTCACTTAAGTCTCATGTATTATCTTGGTATAAAAATAATGTAATGCAGGGAATAAAATTTATTACATAATATTTAAGTTTCAATACAATAATTATACTTGATTATATAATGTTGTCGGAAAAAATGGAAAAAATTCTAGCTGATTATTCATTAAGCGAAGACTCTTGTTTATTTGCCGTATCCTGTGCAGAAAAAAAGCTTATTGTTATTCTTATGGTAATATAACTATCTCTTAACCAAACTAATATTGTTTGACCATTATTATTTTAGATATTTTTTTTTACTTAACAAAACTACAAACAATTTACTCACCACCCTATCCACCTCCCGAGCCACCTCCAAATCCACCACCGAAGCCTCCTCTACCTCCTGTGGATGTTAATGTAACTCAAAAAATATACGTACTGCAGAACTGTGAATGATTTTTTGTTTTCATGATTTTTTACAAAAAGCAAAGAACCGCTGAGCTTATTTAAGAACAGTTTACCTTATCTGTAGAGGAAGTTATTTACAGTGCAATTTAAGATACAAAAAAATTATTTTATAAAATAACAAACTTGAACTTTCCGAGTCTGGTTATTTTGTGACAAAAATAACTCTCTTAAAATCCAGCCAAAGCAATCAGGCAACTTAATCTTTGTAAAGTAAAAGGACACAAGTGCAACTAATGTGACATTTTATTGTGGCAACGTTTCGCTCTCCAGGAGCTTTATCAAGCCATTAATGGTAATGGTAATGGCTTGATAAAGCTCCTGGAGAGCGAAACGTTGCCACAATAAAATGTCACATTAGTTGCACTTGTGTCCTTTTACTTTACATATTGTCTGTAATTCTACCAACTTTATTACAACTTAATCTTTCTTGCTCACAACTGTTTTTTATATATCCTCTGGCATTCCTTCCCTTCCCCATTCTTGCCTGGTTACTTACTTTGCTGGTTACTAACCGTAACCACCAAAACCTCCTCCTCGGCTAAAACCTGTCAATTGAAAAAAAAAAAAAATGAAATGACTGTTTCGTTCGCAAAAATACATACTTCATGCAGTGTCATGTCACTGTTCTAGTTAAAAACGGTTTTTATTTAGCTTTAAGAATTAAATTTAACTTTACAGTCATTTTCTACGAATGAGGAATGAACTGCATTCGTGTTAATGGAAACAACGTTATAATTGTTAATAATGCATATTAAACTGTGAAGCAATATTAAATTTTGCATCATAAATATACAGTTGTTTTATCATACCTCCGCCGAAGCCACCTCCACCAAATCCTCCGAAACCACCACCACCACTGTAGCCTCCACCAATCCTGCCGGCGCTGGCCACCACAATCATTACACACAGAACAATCAAGGTGCAAACTTTTCCAATCTGAAAACAGGAAGTTAATATATTATATATGTGTTTTACAATTATTATTGGGCATTAGTGTCGCACATAATTCTTGATAATATGTAACTGAATTTATTTAAAAGGAAGAGAAAAGTTTAGTTACCATGTTGACTTTTGCAATGTTCTGAGACAACTGACCACCGTCCTCAACCTCTGGCTTATTTATACTCACTTGTCCCAGGAAATTACTCAAGAGAAACATTGACAAACACTTTAAGTTACCACAGTTAACCATAATATGAATTACAGTAAATTGATAAAGCAGGGAAAGGTTGTGGGAAGGAAGAGAGAGAGAGAGAAGCCGTTGATTCTAACAAAATAGCGAGGAGAGGAACTATACGATGAAGAGGAGGTGGAAATGGAGGAGGAGGGAAAGTAGGGGTGCGAGAGGTGAAATAATAGAGATGATTGTGTATTTTGCAGTGAACCTATAAAGAAATGAACAGTAGCAAGGCTTTGAATTCAAGTATTATTCAGCATTATATCTGAGCACTCGAGGTTGTCGATAAGTATATAATGCATGTTCATGTATGCAAGGTGATGATTCTATATTTTGAACAGGTCAAAAAAAAAAAAAAAAGTAGTGACTAACACTAAGAGACAATATTTTTCTATTAAAACCTCACATTCAGTCACCAACCTTGCAAACAGACATGTTTGTAAGTATTATATGACTAAATGTATAAAGTGAGGATATTGCTCATGTTCATTAAAACAGGTCTCATGAAATAGTGAAAAATTTGAAAAAATTGTGAAATGTTTTAAATCTTTTATTATGAAAGAAGCAAACTTTATGGATATGGTATTTCAACGATCAATATCGATGCCAAAAAAATAACTTCTGGAGGTCGTCAGTCCCAGATTGACATCTATTATTGTGAAGCATTTATTTTACAGAGTGCATGATGTGTTCATTTCTCACTAGACAAGAAGCTGCGTAACATATCTTTCTAATTCTTATATAATACTAGAATCACTGCTCGCTTGTCTAACTCATGATTCAGTGGTATCTTGTTTGACTTATGTGGACCTCAGATGACACTGTCATTTCCTAATGAACTACCAGTCTGTAGTTACAGAAGCAGAATTATGTTCTTGGTGTCCTGTCTTTAGTATTGATTCTGTTATTTATATTTTTAAATTTGCCAGAGGCTGTCACTTATTTCTTTCTCATGGGTACTTTTCCAGCATTTTGTCACTAATTTTGCTTATAATTCTTTTTCCCTCTTGATTATACTAAGAAACTAATTAAATTATTTTCTCATAACTTTTGCTTATGTTATGTGCAGTGGTGGGCACAGTTTCTCTAATCTGCTAACCATTTGTTAGCGGAACTAACTTTTCGTTTAGCGGATTACCGCTCTCTTCGGAAAGCGTTAGCTGACCAATTAGCTTCTGCTAAATAAAGTTCCGCTAACTTTGAGTCTACTAAAAAAGTAATCATACATTGTTGGTATTGAGAAAGCACTGAAGAGAGCAAAAACACCACTAATGAGGATGAAGAAGATGACTTCTTCAGCAGCATCACCCAGCTTCGGGACAGCAGAAGCCACAGGTCACTGAAGTCGAAGGCACAGAGCATGGTGAAGGCCTGGCTGGAGACCGGCTCGAAGAGGGTTGCGAGTGATGTCGCCTTCTTGGGTGAATAGGTCTTGATCGACCTATTCATTAAGTACAACACATCCATCCCATCCAGTGCTGCAGTTGAGCATCTATTTTCTATAGGTAAAGATATCTTGAGGGCCACGAGAGCCACCCGATCAAATGGAAACTTTGAGAGGCTGATGCTCTTGAAGGGCAACCAGTATCACATCTAAGCGATGGAGAAGGCCCATTCGGGATAGTAATCAGCCGAGCCATCAACTGATTTTGGCATGATACTCATGCTATGCATTTTATACAGTAAATAAACTGTATCTTGGATTTAAACTGATGTTTGATCTCATTTGTTCATTTAACTATTTGTGTGTACCTGTATAGCTGGTGCAGAGATAAGTTGGCATAAAAGGTTTCAACTTTAGGGATGATTTTTAATTTCTCCTTTGTGTTTATTGGGTTCAAAATCTAAATTAAGTTATATCCAAACATGAACAGAAACAGAGTAAAATAAATGAATACAATGAGTAACTGGAACTAATGAAGAAAACAGTCAAATAAGCTAACTCAATCTGTTCGGGTGCTATGGAGCTTAAGTACAGCAACACTTGTCGGTCGGTCGAGTTACATCAAAAAATGAAACACTCGCTATTTTCGCATTAGCGGCACTTGATGATCATATGACTTTTGCATTCTATATCTTATTAGGAAGCTCTCCAGGTCTGTTCTAAAAGTCTTAAAAGTAAAAAAGACCAAAAAATTACACCGAATCTGAATTCATGTGAAAAAGTCAACGGTTAGCTTTAATCCTTAGTTTCCGGTAATTTTTGTCGGCCGTTTAGCGGTTTAGCATTAACGGAGCTAATTTTTTATTTAACGACTTAGCGGCTAGCGAAGCTAACTTTTCGGTTAGCTGTGCCCTCCACAGCATTTTATGGGTTTAAGTTCTTCCTGTGTTTCTTGGCTGCTTCTGTATGATTCCTTAAGCTGAAGTTCGATATTTTCTATTTCTCTGGCCAGTGCCTCCTTCCGTATTTCAGATGTACCGGCCCCTTTCAGCAACTCTGCGAGTCTTTGCCTTCGCCTATAATATGTGTCTCTCTCAGTTTCTAGTTTACATCTCTTTTTTTTCCATAGGAAAATGTGCCTTGATCATACCTCAATTATCACAGAGATCATTTTGTTCTAAGCAAAGGTTCGGTTCCATGTTGTTCAAGATGCTTTCCCAGCTTGTTTAATATAGGACATTGTTAATTTGATCCCACTGTATGTTTCTGTTATTGATGTTGAATTTGGTGAAAGCACTCTTATATCTGATCTCATTTTGCTGGTCAGGAGCCCTGCACATACATGTCTGTATTTCTGTTATGTTGTGATCTGAGCGTCTTTGGTATTGTTATATTTCGTTCAAGATCATCATTATTAATGAAGATAAGGTGCGGTGTATTTTGCAGTCTTGTTGGCTGCACTATTTGCTGGCTTAAGGTAAATTTGTTGCAGAGATTTAATACCTCATGTTTGTGTGAATTTTCATCTGAGCTGCCTCCTGAGGTTATCTTTCATAGGATATTATTTGCTACATTTCTCCATTTTAAATGTCTTATGTTGAAATCACCCAGTAACAAGATATTTGAAGTTGGAGTTGGGAGATTTTCCAGATAGTAGTCAATTTTTAAAAGCTGTTCTTTGAATTATTAAATTGTATCAGACGGCTTGTATACAACCACAACGACAAGCTTTTGGTTTTCAATCTTTACTGCCAAAACTTCAGCAAATTAGCGACTCGGTGACTTACAAGCCAATAACCCCCGCCCCTTCCTTGTTGCCTGTTCTTTCTTTCGCTTCTGAATAAGTTGTATCCTATTATCCATATTTCTTTGTCAAAGTTATCCTTTATGTGGGTCTCTGTGAAAGCTGCAAATTCCACATTTGACTCTGTTAGGAGTCCGATGATGAAAGGCATTTTGTTGAATGTTGATGGCTATAGATCCTGTATATTTGCAAATACAAATGGTATGTAGAAGGGGTTTATTTGACACAAATATCTGTTGTTCTGAAGTGAGA